>NC_138133.1:80719088-80834088 GCF_964188305.1 Podarcis bocagei | reverse complement strand
TTGCACCACGGGGCCGGCCTCTCAGGGGTGCCCCAGCGAGTGGGGGAGCTGCACAGCTTTGCCGGCGGCCTCCCCTTTCCCTTCCGCACGCCCGGCAGCTGCGCCCCATCAACCATATGGCTGGCGGGTGTGAAACTTGCCTCCCAAGCCCCCACGGGAGGGGAGCAATTCCCACAGAGGCTTGGGTAAAGGTCGACAACTCTGGGAAACGGGGGGGGGAGTGTATGTGTGCCGGAGGGATATTTGTACCATGGCGCCGGATATGCTTAAGATGGCCCCACACCTCTACTCCAAAATGGAGGTGTTGGCATAATCGACCCATTGTTGGGCCTGAACTCTTCACAACGTCCCACCCATTCAAGACCAACAGACTAGTAGCTCATTGTCTTGTCTGCCTGTTCTTGGTGCAATGCCAATCACAGCCTCAGATTTATGGACCAATTCCGAATGGTTTTTCTGCACATGACTGGTCTCATCTGAGCCAAGGGGAGGGTTAGTTTTACTCTCCCCCCTCCCACACGCAAAAAGGTGTTCTGCACCTTCTCCCGAACATGTTTCACCACCCACACCCTCAACCTCTGATTATTTACAGAATGTTTATTCAATAAAAGCTGAATGATGGCATCTTGCAGCCCATAAATCTAAAAACAATTACCTGCAATATGTGTGGGGTGAAGTCACTGCTGGAGGCAGATACTCCTCTATTTATTTGGTTGTCATTTGAGGCAACGGGGAGGAGAAGATGGCTTGAGAAAACAAGCAGTCCCACCAAGATCCATTTAACTCTGTTCAATAAAAGGGAGGTGTGTTTGTGTATCTCTCTCTGTGTGTGTGTGTTTGTGTGTTAAAATGCTGGTGGTAAAATCCACAAGTGGAATCTGACCACATGTTTATCTTTCCAGAAACCAAACTAGGAATCTGTTTGTAAAGTGTTCAGTGTGTTATTAATGAAGTTTGTTTTCCCATACTGGTTGTCTTGTGTTTTTTTTGTTTTGAAAAAGGAGAAATCTATGATCTGATCAGGTTTGGCCTTCCTGGAACTGCTGTATATGAGAAACCAGGGACCTAAGCAAGTCACTGAGTAGTTACATAGTAGTCATTGGGGATAAATGTGATGTAGTTCACCTTTAACAATGAATCTCCCTAACTCACGTTTTCCAAGACAATATGCAACCATCCTTTGATATTTGTGCATCTCCAAATTTAGCAATGCAGTTCTTCATCTAAGTAATGTTGACAAAAACATGCACACTAGAGCAAAATGTGAATTAAACATAATAATATATTAGTGACAGTAATATGCAAAATTGCATTACAGTGGTACCTCGGGTTGCATACACTTCAGGTTACATGCACTTCAGGTTACAGACTCTGCTGACCCAGAAATAGTACCTCGGGTTAAGAACTTTGCTTCAGGATGAGAACAGAAATTGTGCTCCAGCGGCGTGGCAGCAGCAGGAGGCCCCATTAGCTAAAGTGGTGCTTCAGGTTAAGAACAGTTTCAGGTTAAGAACGGACCTCCAGAATGAATTAAGTACTTAACCCAAGGTACCACTGTATATTAAAGAAAATTGCTTTGCAAAAATACCCATAACAGAGGAAATCGCATACAAAAATGCCCAGTTGTTCAGGGCCTTACAAATCATTGCAAGGACCTTGAACCTGGTTCGGTAACAGATAAGCAACCATTGCAGATGTTTTCACAATGGTGTCCCATGATGTCTGCTATCTAAGTCCATCAGAAGTGTAGCCATCGCTTGCACCAGCTGCAGATTTTGGACCAGGCTTAAGGGCAGCCCCACACTGCACACATTGCCATAATGCAGTCTCAAGATTACCAACCCAGTGGTCATTCTGTCCAGGGAGCAGCTGCAACTGATGGACCAGATGAAGCTTGTAGACATCCCTCCTGGCCACAGAAGACATTTGAGCTTCTAGTAACAAAGATGTATTCAGGAGTGCCCCCAATCTGAATACCTGCTTCTTCAGAGGGAGGGAGAACTTGCCTATCCCCCAGAAACAGGAACCACCTGCCCAAAGAACCTTAATCTTTCCAGGATTCAAACATATATATGTTGCAAGCTGCCCAGAGTGACTGGGGCAACCCATTCAGATGGGTGGAGTACAAATAATAAAATTATTGTGAATTATTATGCATCTATGTCCCCGTTTTCATCTCCTGGCCTGGGTGGACCTGCCATTTCATACCAAAGCAAATACAAAGGCTGGGCTGCTTTAAAGGTCCTCCCCCCGTCCCCCGTCCCGGTTCTTTCTTCCTTTTTGGTCAGGAGGAATCAATTGAGTTGCCCTCCTTCTTGTCTTTTTTTCTTTTGACATAGACTCTAATTAGGCCTTTTAGCTCTTCAGCCACAGCTCTCCCCCCACCGTTAAATTAAAGAAGCAGGGAGGGAACAAAGCCAGGGTGCTGGTGGGACACATGGAAGAGATTAAACCCCTGTCCTTTCCCACTGATCTGTGTCGAGTTCCAGCAGAATAAACACTGAACAGTGAAGTTTGCCTGCAGCAAAGCAGAAGCTTGAATGAAAAGGGATGTTGTGGCTGAAGTCTTCAGACCACTGATTTTGGACTCATTTGCCCAAAGTCCACGAGGGTTTAATTGCAAACCCTGACCATTTCCGTTTCTCCCTTTCCTTTCTTTTTTATTTATTTAAAAAACTCCTTACATCCCTTTTCTCTCAAAGCACATATGAAGACGATTGAAGCTCTGCACAACCAACCAGTTCAGCATTTTCTTTCCCACAGGGGTTGGGCAGACGATTCTCGGAATCTATGCAAAAATGGGTGTTTCTGGCCAGCTTTTGTCTATGGTGCCTATTGATTTCTTCCCTGGGGAAACTGGTCCTGGCCAAGAACGTATCTACCCAGTGGCAGCTGGCATCATCATAATATTATTTGTCACGAAATTAAAAGACGCCTGCTTCTTGGGAGAAAAGCAATGACAAAGCTAGACAGCATCTTAAAAGGCAGAGACATCAACCTTGCCAAAAAAGGTCTGTATAGTTAAAGCTATGGTTTTCCCAGTAGTGATGTATGGAAGTGAGAGCTGGACCATAAAGAAGGCTGATCGCCGAAGAATTGATGCTTTTGAATTATGGTGCTTGAGGGAGATTCTTGAGAGTCCCATGGACTGCAAGAAGATCAAACCTCTCCATTCTTAAGGAAATCAGCCCTGAGTGCTCACTGGAAGGACAGATCGTGAAGCTGAGGCTCCAATACTTTGGCCACCTCATGAGAAGAGAAGACCCCCTGGAAAAGACCCTGATGTTGGGAAAGATGGAGGGCACAAGGAGAAGGGGACGACAGAGGACAAGATGGTTGGACAGTGTTGTCGAAGCTACCAACATGAGTTTGACCAAACTGTGGGAGGCAGTGGAAGACAGGAGTGCCTGGCATGCTCTGGTCCATGGGGTCACGAAGAGTCGGACATGACTAAATGACTAAACAACAACATGCCACCCATCTGAATCTCATTAGGGAGAATGGGGACACTGCCCCTCCATCTTTAGTCTGCCATCACCCAACCCCGACTTGCCTGCCATCCTACTTACAATCAGGCCAGAGAATAGCGCTGTCTCAGCTTCTTCTTTGCCAATCTCAGTTTTGCCCTTGTAAATTTCAACATGGAGGAGGATGGGGACAGAATTAGAATGAGCTGGCTCCGACTACCATCATTGCCTCTGAGTCTACCTTCTTGACAGGAGTGAGCTGGCAGTAAACCACACCTTTCAAGTTGGAGCTAACGCTTTATTAGCAAGAACACGATTGGCACAGACTTGGCACAATGCCAGGCCCAGTGAGCATAGCAGCTCATCCCCAGTAGGTCTTGCCCCATGGATCAGTTGCCGAAGCTGAAAGTCCCTGTCTCCCCACAGCTGTCTGAGTCCCCTCTTATCCAGGGCTTTCTTTGCCTTTGTGATGCCAACCTCTCCTCCATGCCTCTTTGGGTTCTGGCAGACAAAGGGGGACGGGAGCTTGTTGCAACAGGAGGGGGAGACACCTGTGACTCATCTCTGCCCCTTGGCTTCCCTCATCCCATTCTTCCGCTTCAGCTTCTGCCTCTGATTCTGGACTACCCTCTGCCACAGACTCTCCCCGCTCACTAAGCCCTGTTACCTCCCCTTCCCAGTCTACTCCCTCTTCTCTATCTGACCATTCATTGTCATCCCACCACCACTCCCTGGACTCTGAGCCTTCTTCCCTTGGGGGTTCCCCAGCTGGTTCCTCCCACTACCCCTCTACATCCAAGCGGTCCATGAGGTTGCTGTTGGTCTTCCTGTTTTCTGCCCTAACGGTCCCAATGGCCACCAGCCACCACTGTTCATAGCTCTCCAATGTTCAGGCTGCTTCAGGACTTGGGTGGTTTAGCAGTGCCCAATCACGGCTGCTCTGCTTTGCTCTGAGTTGAATGTGGAGCACCAATTCTTCCTTCCAGACGAGACCATAAAAAGTCCTTCTTTCCCTTGATCACTGAACTGGCACCACACCAAAACATCCCTACCAGGCAACTGTGTATGAGACACTGCTGAGAAGACCACATGTCCCAGAGATGTGCTTGTTACACACTCAAATTGTTGCACCAGTGTTGCAGCTTCGTCGACAAACTGTAATTAGACATGCACTTGGTGTTTTGATGTTTAGGAAGCTATTGAATATATTTTTGTTTAAGAAGGCTTTCTTTGAAGCTTGACCTGGTCATTTTGTGGAATTCCATCCCCACAGGGGACCTTATTATATACTTTATTGTATAGGAAAACACACCTCTTTACCCAAGCTTTTCACATAGTAGATGTGTGTTTTCAGGATCCACCCCGTGGCTATAATTTCTTTTAAACTATTTTTAATATTGAATTTAAATTATTGTAACCTGCCTTGGGACCTTACATAAAGGGTGTGCAATGAGCTGAAATCGTTAACGGTAATCATTTTAGAGAATAATAATCGCACAATCGTAGAAGCAGTCTTACGGTGCTGAGTTTGCCACTTTTGCAAACTTTGGTATCTCATTTCATTCTGTTGCACCCTGCTTCGATAACTTTGGCTCAGGAAGCGCTTTATAAATCTGAAAACAGATCTTCGCATAAACGAAAGACCAAATTTCTGTGAGAATATACCCAGATAGGACTGCATTCTTCTCTCCCCATTAGGCAGACAATGTGCGCATAAGCTTCTTTGCTTCCCCATGTCCCGTGTGCCACACAAGTGCAGTTCTACTCTGAAGAAACACCCCCTTGCACAAAAGGTTCATTACTTTATAATTGGCATCTCTTCATAGTGTGGCTCCTCACTTCATACCCCTTAATCCTTTGTGTGCTCCACAATTGGCGGCCTCCCTCATTTCCTCACAGTTTAGTGGCTCTAGAGAATGCCTTTCATCCCATTGTTAACCCCAATCGTTACCCATTTCCCATCCTAGGCCTGAAATGGCCTGGCTGTCTGTTAGTGCAAAACTGCGGATGACCTCCCTTGTCCTAGGAAGGAGCGCTCCCCTAGGACATTAGTGTGAGAGTCTGGTCTCCCTCTGTGGAGATTGCTCCCTACCCAGGCAAGAAATAGAAGATCACAGTTGGACATCTAACTGGGCCCCAGGTCATTAGCAAGACAAAAAAATAAAATAAAATACCTGATGGAATGCAGGGCTTTAAAGTCCATTCCATCCCCAGAGAGGAAGGTTTCTAAAGAAAATGGAAGCTCAAAACATGAGAGGTTTCCTTCATTTTTAAAGAAGACAAGGGAAGATTAGTTTACTGACAACAAATCTCAAGGTTTAATTGCATGGGGGGCGGTCGTTAGAAGGGTTCTGTTCTTCAGAGAAAGCATTGCCAATTGTTATGCTCGTGAGGTGACATCTGAACCGAGACTATTTTTTCCAGCTGTGTTTTTCAGTTAGAACAAAAAGCTTGGAAGATAAAAGTCTCAAATAAAATTTCCAGCCTCAGACTTGCTGATCAGACTCCAGGGGGGAAAACTCTTCTAATTTGAACAGTTTGATTTTGTATTATTTAGCATAACTACATGCTAAATAATACAATATTTAGGTGTTGTAGAACTCCTATTGATTTTCTATTAGGCTCTGATCAGATGCACCATCTTTATAAAATCTGCGCTCCTGAAGTAATTGTTAGGTCTTCAGTTGTACAATCTGCATCTTGACAATCCTCCCAACCATGGTTTGGAGGACTGAGAATCAACCATGGCTTAAGCATACCCTCCTCCTTCCCCCCTTGCCCTCCTCCCCTCTTGCAGACTGCTTAATGCTTTGATCAAACTATGGTTTGTTGTTACATCTGAACCAATAAACTTTGGTTAAAGTAAGCCCTCCAAACCAGAATTGCAAACCATCTTGGTTTGCAAACCTGCTTCAGAGGGCTCACTCAAACCACAGTTTCCTAGTTCGGCAATCATGGGAAACTATGGTTTATTGAGTTCTTCTTTATTATTATAAATGTATTAATTTATTCCATTTTTATCCCACTCTTCCTCCCAAAGAAGCCCAGGGCAATTTGATAAAATCTGATAGCAATTGATTAAGTCATGCACAAAAGGAGAGGATGGCAGGGGTGAGGGATGGAAGGAGTGCTTGAACCCTTGGTTCATTCCCAGTCAGAAACATTTGGGAGATTGCTTGAATGAACAATGGGAGAAAAAAGTCAAAGATAGTAAAACATTATAAAGCTATTAATTAGCGAGGATAATCCCTAAATATTTATTTGTTAATCAAAGAAAGAACATCAATGTTCTCTTCCCCTAAAATCAAATTACCTCCCCACCTTTAACAGCCATTTGAGGGAGTTGGGAATTTGTTTCTAATGGATCACTAACTGTCCTATACATGTCTACTCAGAAGCAAGTCCCGTTGATTTCAGTCAATATTTCACTTAATGCAACACAACGTGACTCTTTTGAGCTTTTGATGCCAGCTGAAGACTTGCCTGTTCACTCAGGTCTTTGGCTACAGCTGGCTGCTCTGCTGTGAAATTCAAATTTTGGTTTTGTTTATGTTGATGCAATTTATTGATATATTGCTATATTTTTATTCTGTTCAAAGACATCATACCCTACTTTGACACTACTAGCAATGAATGAAATATATGAGGCAGTAAGCTACAGAGTATACTGAACCCCATTTCTACATTCTGATATTCCATGCAGCAAGCAATGGTGAAATAATAAAAAAAATGTTTGGATGCATATTAATATAAGTAGGAATCTTTTTAATGTGCACTTTTAGAATGCATGAAATCTCTATTATTATTTTTAGTGCATAAAGTAAGGTACAGGTATCCCAGACTTGGGTGCAGAATAGGGATGGCAGATGAATTCAATTCACTTTGCATCTTAAGGCAAGTTTACCTAATTCATGCTTTCCAAAACAAGATGTGAACTAAAATATAGGCATCCCTCAAAACTGACACTTCTCCATCCAAGTAATATGTGCAAAATTACATGCGCTAGGGAAAAGTGTACAGTGATACCTCGGGTTAAGAACTTAATTCATTCTGGAGGTCAGTTCTTAACTTGAAACTGTTCTTAACCTGAGGTACCACTTTAGCTAATGGGGCCTCCCGCTGCCACTGCGCTGCCGCTGCGCGATTTCTGTTCTCATCCTGAAGCAAAGTTCTTAACCCGAGGTACTATTTCTGGGTTAGAGGAGTCTGTAACCTGAAGCGTCTGTAACCTGAAGCATCTGTAACC
This sequence comes from Podarcis bocagei, assembly GCF_964188305.1. NCBI lineage: Eukaryota > Metazoa > Chordata > Lepidosauria > Squamata > Lacertidae > Podarcis > Podarcis bocagei. Next base: position 80,826,375 of record NC_138133.1, on the reverse strand, counting down.
GAGGTATCACTGTACATACAAATGCACATGTTATATTAGAGGAAATTGCTATGAAAAAAATGGTGTATTAGGAGAAATTTGCACTAAAATACTAGTGAACATTCATGAAAACTTTTTTTTTTATCAGACTCATACAGAAATGTGAAGAACTGGATTCATCTGAGAAAATAAAAAACAAAATGACATATTTGCCCATCCCTGGTGCTGATTCATGAAATCCATTCCTTTCCTTTTTTGATGGGAAAGAACTACATTGTGTGGAACTCAATCTGAGTCACACACTGGAGCAAAGAATTTGCACCGCTAGTCCACTGTGGGAAAAGAATCTTTGGTCAAGGGAAGCAAGTAAAATGAGGCCAATACCATTCAGTGACAAACCCACACAGCAAAACAGGCAGCTGGCAATATGAGCTGTGGGCAGCTTCATGTACTTTTGAGTCTTATGTGGGACCTTTTTGTGTGCTCCTTTCTCTGCTATTGAAGTCAGTGGGGCTCACGGATTCACCCTAAGTACATTTCCTTGGAATGAAGTCCCTTTGGAACCAGTGGGGTTTACTTCTAAGGAAACATGGGTAATTCTTAGCTGTTGAATCATAGAGTTGGAAGGGACCATGAGGGTCATCTAGTCCATCTTTAGCAATACAGGAATCTCAGCTAAAGAAACTATGACAGACGACCATCCATCCATCCTCCAAGGAGAGCGAGTTCACAAGGGAGTCCATTCCACTGTTGAACTGCCCTTGCAAAGTTTCTAACTGATAAGAAGACTTATTTTCCTTTGTTCTGCTTATCTACTGCCACGGGGGAGGAAGCCAATTCCCTGAAGCCTGACACGGTGTAGGCAACACTGAGATGGATGGACCAATGCTCTGATTTGGTATAAAGCAGCTTCCTATATTTCTACATCCCTGTGTTTGCTTCTCTGACTCCAGCACACAGTGAAACAGAACTCTGGTCCACTCATGAGTGTGCAATTTTATTTTATTTTATATAATTGTGATCACAACCATCATGGGCATCTTAGTGTGTGTTGAGTTATTAATGAGAAAGTCGTGGCTGGAAAACATTTGAATCCCAGGCTTTCAGAAGCCGGGCCATCTTTCTTATCATTGTTAGTGCTCCTCTGGGTAATAATCCCTATAGTGGCCCTGCTGCAGGAATGCTGCTGGGAGATGCCTGTAGCCTTTTGCTAGTTGGGTGATTGTTGTTGTTTAGTCGTTTAGTCGTGTCCAACTCTTCGTGACCCCATGGACCAGAGCACGCCAGGCACTCCTGTCTTCCACTGCCTCCCACAGTTTGGTCAAACTCATGCTGGTAGCTTCGAGAACACTGTCCAACCATCTCGTCCTCTGTCGTCCCCTTCTCCTTGTGCCCTCCATCTTTTCCAGGGATCTTTTCTCTTCTCATGAGGTGGCCAAAGTCTTGGAGCCTCAGCTTCAGGATCTGTCCTTCCAGTGAGCACTCAGGGCTGATTTCCTTCAGAATGGATCGGTTTGATCTTCTTGCAGTTCATGGGACTCTCAAGAGTCTCCTCCAACACCATAATTGAAAAGCATTAATTCTTTGGCGATCAGCCTTCTTTATGGTCCAGCTCTCACTTCCATACATCACTACTGGGAAAACCATAGCTTTTACTATACAGACCTTTGTTGGCAAGGTCTCTGCTTTTTAAGATGCTGTCTAGGTTTATCATTGCTTTCCTGCCAAGAAGCAGGCGTTGTTTAATTTCGTGACTGCTGTTGGGTGATCTAACTTTGGAATCTATAGAATCATAGAATCATAGAGTTGGAAGAGACCACAAGGGCCATTGAGTCCAACCCCCTGCCAAGCAGGAAACACCATCAGAGCACTCCTGACATATGGTTGTTAAGCCTCTGCTTAAAGACCTCCAAAGTAGGAGACTCCACCACACTCCTTAGCAGCAAATTCCACTGTCGAACAGCTCTTACTGTCAGGAAGTTCTTCCTAATGTTTAGGTGGAATCTTCTTTCTTGTAGTTTGGATCCATTGCTCCGTGTCCGCTTCTCTGGAGCAGCAGAAAACAACCTTTCTCCCTCCTCTATGTGACATCCTTTTGTATATTTGAACATGGCTCTCATATCACCCCTTAACCACCTCTTCTCCAGGCTAAACATGCCCAGCTCCCTTAGCCGTTCCTCATAAGGCATCGTTTCCAGGCCTTTGACCATTTTGGTTGCCCTCCTCTGGACACGTTCCAGTTTGTCAGTGTCCTTCTTGAATTGTGGTGCCCAGAACTGGACACAGTACTCCAGGTGAGGTCTGACCAGAGCAGAATACAGTGGCACTATTACTTCCCTTGATCTAGATGCTATACTCCTATTGATGCAACCCAGAATTGCATTGGCTTTTTTTAGCTGCCATGTCACACTGTTGGCTCATGTCAAGTTTGTGGTCAACCAAGACTCCTAGATCCTTTTCACATGTACTGCTCTCAAGCCAGGTGTCACCCATCTTGTATTTGTGCCTCTCATTTTTTTTGCCCAAGTGCAATACTTTACATTTCTCCCTGTTAAAATTCATCTTGTTTGTTTTGGCCCAGTTCTCTAATCTGTCAAGGTCGTTTTGAAGTGTGATCCTGTCCTCTGGGGTGTTAGCCACCCCTCCCAGTTTGGTGTCATCTGCAAATTTGATCAGGATGCCCTTGAGTCCATCATCCAAGTCGTTAATAAAGATGTTGAATAAGACCGGGCCCAAGACAGAACCCTGTGGCACCCCACTAGTCACTCTTCTCCAGGATGAAGAGGAACCATTGATGAGCACCCTTTGGGTTCGGTCAGTCAGCGTTACAAATCCACTGAGTGGTAGCATAGTCAAGACCGCATTTTACCAGCTTCTTTACAAGAATATCATGGGGCACCTTTTCAAATGCCTTGCTAAAATCAAGGTAGGCCACATCCACTGCGTTCCCTTCATCTACCAGGCTTGTAATTCTGTCAAAAAACGAGATCAGGTTAGTCTGACATGACTTATTTTTCAGAAATCCATGCTGACTATTGGTGATCACAGAATTCCTTTCTAGGTGCTCACAGACTGTTTGCTTAATGATCTGCTCCAGAATCTTCCCTCGTATTGATGTCAGACTGACTGGACAGTAATTATTTGGGTCCTCTCTTTCCCCCTTTTTGAAAATAGGGACAACATTTGCCCTCCTCCAGTCTGCCGGGACTTCGCCTGTTCTCCAGGAATTCTCAAAGATGACTGCCAGTGGTTCTGAGATCACATCTGCCAGTTCTTTTAATACTCTTGGATGCAGTTCATCTGGCCCTGGAGACTTGAATACATCTAAACTAGCCAAGTATTTTTGTACTATCTCCTTAGTTATTATAGGCTGTGTTTCCTCTGTTGAATCATTTGCTCCAAATTCTTCAGGTCAGGCATTGTTTTCTTTATCGGAGAAGACTGAGGCAAAGAAGGCATTGAGGAGTTCAGCCCTTTCTGTGTCCCCTGTTTGCATTTCACCATCTTCTCCTCTGAGTGACCCCACTGTTTCTTTGTTCTTCCTTTTGCTACGAACATACCCATAAAAGCCTTTTTTGTTGCTTTTAACCTCTCTAGCAAGCCTGAGTTCATTCTGTGCTTTAGCTTTTCTGACTTTGTGTCTACACGTGCTGGCTATTTGTTTGAATTCCTCTTTGGTGGATTCCCCCCTTTTCCATTTTTTGTACACATCCTTTTTTTAATCTTAACTCAGTTAAAAGTTCTTTAGATAGCCACCCTGGCTTCTTTAGGCTCCTTCCATGTTTCCGTCTCATTGGTATTGCCTGAAGTTGTGCTTTTACTATCTCCCTCTTAACAAACTCCCAGCCATCATGAACTCCCTTTCCTTTTAGTATTACTGTCCATGGGATCTCACCCAGCACTTCCCTAAGTTTTATGAAGTCGGCTTTCTTAAAGTCAAGAAATTGAGTCCTAGTATGCTTGGCTGCTCCTTTCCGCTGTATAGTAAACTTCAGAAGAGCATGATCACTCGCGCCTAATGATCCTTCCACTTCTACCCCACTAACCAGCTCATCAACATTGGTTAGGACCAGATCTAAAATGGCTGTTCCTCTTGTTGCTTCTCCCACCTTCTGGACAATGAAGTTGTCTGCAAGGCCAGTGAGGAATCTGTTTGACCTTATGCTCTTGGCTGAGTTTGACATCCAACAAATATCCGGGTAATTGAAGTCCCCCATTACTACTATCTCCCTTCCTTTTGCATACTTGGCCATCTGTTCCAGGAAGGCATCATCTATGTCCTCCGTTTGGCTTGGGGTCTATAGTAAACTCCCACAATGAGGTCACTGTTATTCTTCTCTCCCTTAATTTTGACCCAAATGCTCTCACTTTGGCTTTGAGGTTCTAAATCTTGGATCTCTTCACAGGTATACACATCCCTGACATATAACGCCACTCCTCCTCCTTTCTTGTCTGGTCTGTTTCTCTGAAATAGATTGTATCCCTCCATTATTACATTGATAATTGGCTCCTATTTCCCCCCAAAGCCTCTATGACCTTCCCTCTATGACCTTCCTTTTTCTAGGTCTCTGAGCTTCCTGTGAGGTCTCTCTTAGTAACCCCCAGGAGCCCTTTCCTGCAGTCATAGGTTGGCAATTGCTGTCACCCTGAAGCACCGCTGTCCCCAAACTACCATGGAAGCAAAGGGACTAGCTGACTTTAAGTTACTATCTGCAAAGAGATCTGACTCGCCGACATCCTGAACTCAATGCCAGTTGCTGGAACGTTTGGTTGCTTTGCATGTGATGCATATCTCAGCACACAGCACTTCTTTGTGGGGAAATGCACAAAAACAATTGAATCATAGAATCGGTGCTATTTTTTCTAGAAAAAGAGGTGCCAGAACTCATTATGAATGCCTCCCTTGTACACTCTTATAATGTCAATGGTGCCCACCTGAGAGGTGTTGGAACTGAGTTCTGGCGGAAAATAAGCCCTACATTAATAATAATAATAATAATAATAATAATAATAATAATAATAATAATATATCATAAGTGGCTCCCAACGGAATATTATTATTAATAATAAGTGATAATACATCAAACATTAAAAACTTCCCTAAACAGGGCTGCCTTCAGATGTCTTCTAAAAGTCAGGTAGTTGTTTATTTCCTTAACATCTAATGGGAGGGCGTTCCACAACGCTGGCGCCACCACTGAGAAAGCCCTCTGCCTGGTTCCCTGCAACCTCACTTCTCACAGGGAGGGAACCGCCAGAAGGCCCTCGGAGCTGGACCTCAGTGTCCGGGCTGAATGATGGAGGTGGAGACACTCCTTCAGGTATACTGGGCCAAGGCCGTTTAGGGCTTTAAAGGTCAGCACCAATACTTTGAATTGTGCTCGGAAACGTACTGGGAGCCAATGTCGGTCTTTCAAGACCGGTGTTATATGGTCTCGGTGGCCACTCCCAGTCACCAGTCTAGCTGCCACATTCTGGATTAGTTGTAGTTTCTGCGTCACCTTCAAAGGTAGCCCCACATAGAGCGCATTGCAGTAATCCAAGCAAGAAATAACTAGAGCATGCACCACTCTGGCAAGACAGTCTGCGGGCAGGTAGGGTCTCAGCCTGCATACCAGATGGAGCTGACAGACAGCTGTCCTGGACACAGAACTGACCTGCGCCTCCATGGGCAGCTGTGAGTCGAAAATGACTAACCAGGCTGCGCACCTGATCCTTCAGGGGCACAGTTACCCCATTCAGGACCAGGGAGTCTTCCACATCTGCCCACCCCCTGTCCCCTCAAAACAGTACAGTGGTACCTCGGATTAAGAACTTAATTCGTTCTGGAGGTCCGTTCTTAACCTGAAACTGTTCTTAACCTGAAGCACCACTTTAGCTAATGGGGCCTCCTGCTGCTGCTGCCCCGCTGGAGCACGATTTCTGTTCTCATCCTGAAGCAAAGTTCTTAACTCGAGGCACTATTTCTGGGTTAGCGGAGTCTGTAACCTGAAGCGTCTGTAGCCCGAGGTACCACTGTACTTCTGTCTTGTCAGGATTCGACCTCAATCTGTTAGAATTACATTGTAGAGTTGGAAGGGACCCTGAGGATCATCTACACCAACCCCCTGTAATACAGAAATATGCAGCTGCCCCATACAGGGATCAAACCTGCAACCTTGGCATTATCAGCACCACATTCTAACCAACTGAGCTATCCAGCAATCCCAGCCATACCCTAGGCCCTGGAAACGTTTAGCCTGGAAAAGAGGAGACTGAGGATATCTGAAGGGCTGTTACATGGAAGGTGGAACAGGCTTGTTTTTTACTGCTCTGGAGGGGAGGACCTGAACCGATGGCTTCAAGTTACAAAAAAGGAGATTGCATCTAAACATCTGGAGTACTGTGTCCAGTTCTGGGCACCACAGTTCAAGAAGGACACTGACAAACTGGAACGTGTCCAGAGGAGGGCAACCAAAATGGTCAAAGGCCTGGAAACGATGCCTTATGAGGAACGGCTAAGGGAGCTGGGCATGTTTAGCCTGGAGAAGAGGAGGTTAAGGGGTGATATGAGAGCCATGTTCAAATATACAAAAGGATGTCACATAGAGGAGGGAGAAAGGTTGTTTTCTGCTGCTCCAGAGAAGCGGACACAGAGCAATGGATCCAAACTACAAGAAAGAAGATTCCACCTAAACATTAGGAAGAACTTCCTGACAGTAAGAGCTGTTTGACAGTGGAATTTGCTGCCAAGGAGTGTGGTGGAGTCTCCTTCTTTGGAGGTCTTTAAGCAGAGGCTTGACAACCATATGTCAGGAGTGCTCTGATGGTGTTTCCTGCTTGGCAGGGGGTTGGACTCGATGACCCTTGTGGTCTCTTCCAACTCTATGATTCTATGATTCTATGATTCTATGATTCTAAAGAGAGACAAGACGATGGAGCTTTAGGCTGCTTGGGAAGGAACCAGGTGAGGAGAAGTCTTAGAGAGAGGTGGGGCAGGGACCTATAGATGGCAAAGTTAACATGTTTGATTAGAGAAAAATCATTACAAACATTTGTTAAGGATCGGAAATTTCTTATGGACTTTTTGCATGAAAGGGAAAATGAAGTTGTAATATCGGGATTCGAAGATTGAAAAAAAAAATACTGGTTTATAGAATATAGAAGCGTTGGATTTTAAGGAATGAATATCATATTTAGCTGCAGTAAAGAGAGGCAAGAGTCCTTTTACTCTTTTCTACATTTCCGTAGTTTTACTTTTCTTTCCCTTTTCTCTTCCTTTCTCCTTTTCTTGTCTTTTCTTCTTTCTGACTTTGTTCTATATTAGACTAAGTAGCTGCCTTATCTTAGTATATAATTCAAAGGTTACTTTGCAGTGGGTAAGTACTTTTGTATACCTATGAATAAGCATCAAGAAATGAGTTAATAATAGGGCATGAACACTCCAAAAGATCTTGCTCCTTCATTCATCAAAGGTTTGGGTCCAGCCCAGATCAAACATGGCTCTGTCCAGCTTCTCAGTCTGCTGCCTCAGCCCTCACACACACTGGCCATTGTGTATCTATCTTCCAGCTAGCAAAGGCAGGGGAAAGGCCCACCCACTTGCCCTATGGCACAGGGCAACCTCTCTGGTTGTGCTAATCATGATGCTTGACTACTTAGCCACACCCATTGGCTAGACAAAAGGATGCCGATGAAGGTACCGTATTTTTCGCTCTATAACACGCACCCGGCCATAACACCGGGTTTTTAGAGGAGGAAAATCCGTAGGCATGCCACCCGTAGGCATTTCCTCCATAACACGCACAGACATTTCCCCTTACTTTCTAGGAGGAAAAAAGTGAGTGTTATGGTGCAAAAAATACGGTACTTTATTGGGCAGCTAAGGCCATTGTCTTCCAACTGCCTAGTTCAGCAATAGGATCCTTTTATCAGTTTTTAACTCTTCCTGGGTACAGGAACCCAAGAATTGGAAGGGACTCGGGGCATTTTGCAGGCTGAACCCCCACACCTGTAACATTTTCATAATGTTGCTTGAAATTAAAAAGGTAAAGGTAAGGACCCCCTGACAGTTAAGTCCAGTCGCAGACGATTCTGGGGTTGCGGCACTCATCTTACTTTACAGACCGAGAGAGCCGGTGTTTGTCCGCAGATAGTTTTTCTGGGTCATGTGGCCAGCATGACTAAGCTGCTTCTGGCGCAACGGGAGACCAAAACCAGAGCAGCACACAGAAACACTGTTTACCTTCCCGCCGGAGTGGTACCTATTTATCTACTTGCACTTTTTGGCATGCTTTTGAACTGCTAGGTTGGCAGGAGCTGGGACCGAGCAACGGGAGTTCACCCTGTTGCGGGGATTCAAACTGCCGACCTTCTGATTGGCAAGCCCAAGAGGATCAGTGGTTTAGACCACAGCGCCACCCGCTTCCCTGCTTGGAATTATGTTATGAATTTTTGGTGATGCATTTCAATGACACCAAACAGCCCCAAGTGGGAGGTAAGAAGGAAAATAGTTTTTCTGCCATTTCACATCCTGCAGGAAAACCTGTGAAATTTACAATGCATATATAAAACTGAGCCATAGAGTCAGGCACTTTGCTTAGTTAATTGCTCTTCAGTTTCCCATCTCAGCTCTGCTTTCTGCATTGATTTATTAATAAATCTGGATCAAAATTGAGAGATTTACCAATTTTTGGCTAGAATTGGCATGCGCTGTTCATCATTCCCTCCTGCAATGATTTATGCAAACTCCTCCAGATCAGTCTCAGCCTCCTGCCTTCTCAGATAATGAAATCTTAGTTATTCATCAAAATCTGTATTTTATGTACTACATGCTATGAGCTATTCTGCACACAAGAATGGAACTCTAGAAAGCTTAAGCTGACATCTAAGAGCGGAATCAGATGCAGCAAATTGACAAAGGTCAGTTCTCAGCTATTGCGCCCTTCTCAAAATTGGTTGTTTTGATTTGGCTACGTTTTTACTGAGGGAGACAAAATTGTTTGGGGGAGCAAATTGGAGCTCCAACAGGATAGTTGTTGTACTTAGCTTGTACTCGGTGACTTTATTATTATTTTTTAATTTGGGGAAATTCAAAATGGCAGCTGTCATACAAAATGGCAGGACGAAGTAACAACCAAAGGATGCAGAGCTACACTGAATCTCTGGTAGACTTTGTTGCCCAGGAAAGGTCCTCTTGTACACCTGGAAGGATTCAGTGGCCTGTCTGGATGGATGGAGTCAGTCCAAAGTCTGGGGGAACTCTGCTGCCTATTGCAATGCAGCAATTTGCAGTTTGGTAGCTTTCCACACTCAACTACCACATGCCGCCCACACCTGCACCATATATTTAAAGCACTATGATACCACTGTAATGTTCATGGCTTTCCCCAAAGAATCCCAGGAACTGTAGTCTGCAAGTATGTGATTGTCCTGCAAGAGCTGTTCAACAGTAGAACGGACTCCCTTGGAAGGTGCTGAACTCTGCCTCACTGGAGGTTTTTAAGCAGAGTTTGGATGGTCATCTGTGATGGATGCTTTAGTTGAGATGCCTGCATTGCAGGCGGTTGGACAAGATGGCCCTTAGGGTCCCTTCCAACTCCACAGTTCTATTAATAATGGTGCAAAGAGTTGTTCCCACTGTTCCCTTCACAGAGTTTATTGGGAAGAGGCGTTGATTGTCTTTGGGTGAAGCCATGGCCATTAAAGTGATGTGATAGTGCTTTCACTGTACAGTGGTACCTTAGGTTACAAACGCTTCAGGTTACAGACTCCGCTAACCCAGAAATAGTACCTTGGGTTAAGAACTTTGCTTCAGGATGAGAACAGGAATCGAGCAGTGGTGGTGCAGCAACAGTGGGAGGCCCCATTAGCTAAAGTGGTGCTTCAGGTTAAGAACAGCTTCAGGTTAAGAACGGACCTCCGGAACGAATTAAGTTCTTAACCCGAGGTACCACTGTATCCAGAGTGGCTAACACACCCGTTTATGATGATGATGATGATGATGATGCAGATGTGGGCAAACACCCACATGGGTTGTATCCAATGTTGTGCCAGCAGGGGTCTACTGGTGCAATCGTGCTTCCGTCTCTTCTCCTCCCACCGCTTGCCCCACCAAACCAGCTCTAGGGAGTCCGCCAGCCCTCCAGAGCTGATTTCGAGAGTGCCCAGTGCACTGGATGGGAAATGAAAAGAAAGAGGGTGCTCCGTTGCACCAGTGAAGTTTCACCACGGGATATGGCTCCATCTCTTTGAGTTTCGGCAGCTCCTGAGAGGCCAAGCTGGAATTCCTTGTGGGAGAATGCAAAGGTGCACATCAGAGCCAGCCAAACACTTGGCAAAGATTGCTCAGGTCAAAGAAGCCAGGTCATAACAGTGTCCATATTCTGGAGCTTGCGAATACAGGTGAGCCACGGTAGCAGGTATTCCAGCCAGGCATCTGTCTGGGTGCCTCGTACTGCTGCTACTGCCGCAATTCACATCAGCCTCAAGAACTTCCAAGAACTCCTCTCTACCCTCTCGGAGCTATTGAGAACTCCAGATTGCTTTGCTCGCTGTAATTAATTTTAATCATATTTGCTCTGTGCTTATCAGTTATTAATAGAGCTCTTTGACCTGATTAGCTTCCTTTCATGTAATTAAAGAGTGAAGTCAAGCAGATGCCTCGCACGCTGGTTACAATACTCAATGTGGCTTTTAACTACCTGTTGGAAACACCAGCAGGAGATCTTGAGGGGTTTTGCTGCTGTTGTTGTTGACCTGAAAACTTCAAAGGAGCTGCAGAGCTGTGCTATTATTTTTAAATGTGCTGATATTACTCTACAAGCCATGCATGTTACACTTTGATTTCGCAAAGTGCTTTATAATCTTTATCACAGGGATAAGCCAACACAGCGCCCTCCAGGTATTGGCAGGCTACATCTCCCATCAGCCCCAGCCCAGCCAGTCTTGTCAATCATCTGGAATGATGGGAATTATGGTCCAACATCTGGAGAGCATCGTGTTGGCTAAACCCATGAGGTCCTCTCATGAGGACATAAGAAGAATCATAGAATCATAGAAGAATTGTAGGGTTGGAAAGGGACCACAAGGGCCATCTAGTCCAACCCTTTGCAATGCTCTGCTGGATCAGGCCAATGGTCCATCTAGTCCAGGATCCTGACCTCACAGTGGCCAGCCAGCTGCCTATTCATCTGCTGCTCATGCAACAGCTTTCTTAGGTAGTGTCAGGGGTTCAGGAGCAGAGGCACAGGAAAGGGAGGAAACAGAGAGCGAGGGGGAGGAATCCGAAGGAAATATGAGCGATGACAGCGGCCCGAGATCTCCAAGTCTTTCCAGTGAATCGGAAGATTCACAGAAAGGGGCGCCAGTGGTCAGAACAAGGGGGGCGCCTAGGGGGACACACCAGGAAGAAGGGACCAGAGGAGACTCAGAGAGCAGCAGTTGGAAATCGGGACCAGCTTCCCCACCAGAGCACAGTAGGGGGGAGGGGTCGCAGGCATCGGGAGCTGGCGGCTCACCGCAAGCGGGAAGGCAGGAGTTAGGATTGGCCACACCTCCATCGGGGAGCGAGGAAACGGTCAAGAGGAAGGTCGAAGGCTGCGCGCGCACGCCAAGTTCAAATGCACAGGAAGGCGGCACAGTAAGCAGTCCGGATAGGGAGCCAGGTCCTAAAGCCCGCCGCAAAGAGGGAGCAGAGTCCGGGGGGTCGGCGTCAGAAGAGTCCAGGAAGGAAGAGACCACGGGGGGCAGAGGGACCCAGAGGAGGAGGGAAAGACAGAAGAGGTGGAGTAAGGCTAGAATATTAAGTTGGTGTACAGGAGGCGGAGACTCAGACGGAGCTTCGCCGGCCTAGCTTCTAAGACGTAGAGCTGCACGCTGCGGCTTGAAAATGGAACTTGTAACTCAATAAAGACTTTTGTACAGTAATACCGGCTAGCGTGGTCCTCTGTGAGCTGGGACCTGGAAGCAGCTCTGACAGGTAGGATAGCGTTTCTTTCCACTTTACAGCTGGGGAAACTGAGGTCTAACAATAGCGATCTCTCAGAGGCTGCATGCTCAGTCCATCTCAGAGGAAGGATGTTTAATAGAGATCCAAAGCAACCCTTCAAGTCACTATACCATACCGGTGATGGCTGACAACTTAAGCATACTGGCCATTATTTCCCGCAGGAAGAGATGAAATAGTGGAAGAAGCTTTAAATTGTAATGACTGAAAAGGTGATTGGAGACACTGTCCAAATTCACACAACTTAAATGAGCTTCGGCGGTGGGGGATCACCTGTTTCTCTTCCCCTCCCCTCCCCTCCCCCTCACTTGGAAGTGGAGCCAAAATTTCTCAGAGACATCTTTTTCTGATAATTTTTTTTTTTTTGTTTCCCCCACTTTTCTCCTCACCATTTCCCCCTTGACAATGCTTCTGAACAATGTAAGGTCCTGGGTTTCGTGAAGGATGCAAAATGATGGACAGGGTGGTAAGCACAGTTGCTGCTTCTGCTGTCCCTTGCCATGGCAAAAGCAGCAATGACTCCAAGCTGAAAATCTTGAGGCCTTTTAATGGGTAGAACAGAACTCCCAAGATCACCATGCTTTCCACTGGTTACATCTGGCCTCCCTGCCAGTAGGCATTAGGTGTGCTGTGCTAAACAGCTGTATGAAGAGCCTCCCCACCTCTGTGAACCTCGCTGCAGCCATGTTTAATGGGGGCAGGGGGAGGCAAACACAGTGGTTTGCTAAGCCACACTACGAAACACCTCCCTGCTGTGTTAAACAGCTCACCTGGGTTGCCTGCTGTTTGTGCTCCTTGCTCACTTGCCTGCTGCAGTTCATTGGGCTGCAGTGTGACAACAACCTTAGGTTTTTATCTATATAGGAAGATAAAGATATAGATAGATGATAGATGATAGATAGAGGGAGGTAAGGGGGACCCCTGACCATTAGGTCCAGTCGTGACCGACTCTGGGGTTGCGGCGCTCATCTCGCTTTACTGGCCGAGGGAGCCGGCGTACAGCTTCCGGGTCATGTGGCCAGCATGACTAAGCCGCTTCTGGCAAACCAGAGTAGCACACGGAAACACTGTTTAGTTTCCTGTCGGAGTGGTACCTATTTATCTACTTGCACTTTGACGTGCTTTTGAACTGCTAGGTTGGCAGGAGCAGGGACCGAGCAACGGGAGCTCACCCCGCCGTGGGGATTCGAACCGCCGACCTTCTGATCGGCAAGCCCTAGGCTCTGTGGTTTAACCCACAGCGCCACCCGCGTCCCGGATAGATAGATAGATGATAGATAAAAACACAGAGTTGTAAGGGGCAAGAGCAACTCCAAGCTTTTTTGGGGGGGAGGCTGATCTAATTTGAAAGGGGGTTGTTGCTGACATCATGCTTTGGTTTGGAAGGAGGGAACTATTTCTGAATTCAGCCCACACAATGCGCTAATTCACACCCTGCTGCAGTGATACACCAAAGCACCTCTTAAAAAAACCAAACCAAACCAAACCAAACCAAACCAAACCAAACCAAACCAAACCAAACCCAACCCAACCCAACCAAACCAAACCCACAAACTACTCCAAATCCAAATCCCATGGGATAGCAATATTCAGTAGAAGTGTTGGCATCAGTTCCAGTGATGTGCTTTTTTCTAGAAGGAACGCCAAGCTGGCTTTACAAGCTAAATGCAAAATTTCTGGCAGATTCAGGTTTAACCGGCATGGGAACCCCCCCATTCCCCACCCCCACCCCACCCCCAGTATGAAAACTGGCACTGAAAGGAAGGGAACAAGTCTTTGCACTCTCCGCAGAAGGCGAGGGTGGCACAGACCCCCGGCGACAGCATTGCTGATGTATCAGAGTGCAGATTTTATGCTGAAAGGAAGATTTTAGTTGATTGATGTACCAATTAAACCGACACTGGACAAATCGGAAGTCCCCGGATCCAAGGAGAGATAAGATGGGGTCCTCCACAAGACTGTTGAAAATAGGCATTGTTGCGCTCATAAATATTGTATCTCTCAGCCATTTTGCGTGTTACCCTTTGGGATTTGATGCTGACATTGGAGCGATGACCTCTCCTTCCTCCCGCCCCAAACGGTAAGTAATTAAGGCGCGACCTTGACAACTGCTGTCTCCACAGGAAAAGCGACACAAGCAAGCTCACGCACGATGCTCGTAAGAAAAAAAAGCCTCGGCAATAATGAATCCTTTTCTGCTTTAGCTCCTTAAACTTCCCTTCCCTTGGGGGCTCGGAGGGAGTGCGGAGGACCCATTTAGCATTCTTCCTTTGTCTCTGCCTTTCATGCCCTGAAAACTCGACAATTAAAGCAGATGGATTTATTAAGCTTTCCTAAGCTAGGGCCCTTTTTCAGCCTACTCGAGGCTGCAAAAATGTACCTTGGTTCTGTCCATCTGAAGAGGGCAGGATGTCACCAAACCATTAGGGTCCAAAGAAAAGGCCCGATGTGACTTTTGTCGTTGTAAAGGTTTTGAGATGCTCTTCACACCCACATACACACACACACACACCCACACACACACAGAGAGAGTCTATTGTGCTAATTTCGCCCGCTTGTCCCCAAAGAGAGGTTGGATTCACAGTAAACAAACACTCTTTGGGCCGGGGCGAGAGAAGACAAGAGCAAAAAGCTGATCTGAGAAGAACAGGTGTCCTCACCATCTGCCACTGCCTGGCCAAAAACAGGAAGCAGCAAATATTTCTCTTGCACTAGAGGCTCTCAGAGTGTGGCCAACAGTTTCAGATCAGGATCTCCTTAGATTTCTGCAGCTTCCTGAGCATTCTCTCTCCTGATAATACACATCTTCCAGCATGGAGATATGAAAACAGAGACTGTTACAGAAATTACGGAGGGCGGGGGGGGGGGCACATCTTTAAAGCTGTTAAATGTTACAAATAGTATGCATGAATGTATCCTTTTGACTTGACAGTTCTGGGAAGTTACGTAGCTTTAAAAATCATATAAAATCAACTCAAAACGGAGCACGTTCGGCTTCCGAAAAAAGTTCGCAAACCGGAACACTTACTTCTGGGTTTGCAGTGTTTGGGTTCCAAGTTGTTTGAGTACCAAGGCATTTGAGAACCAAGGTACCACTGTATTCTTACAATATGCACTCCCATGAAACCATCTGCATTCCCATAATGTTCTCCCCGTTTCACGACAAGCCCTCTCTCGTTTTATGGGATTGGCTTGCCTCTTAATTTGCGTCATGGATTTGATGGTTCCAGCCTTGCAGCCGG
This sequence comes from Podarcis bocagei, assembly GCF_964188305.1. Taxonomy (NCBI): domain Eukaryota; kingdom Metazoa; phylum Chordata; class Lepidosauria; order Squamata; family Lacertidae; genus Podarcis; species Podarcis bocagei. The sequence continues at coordinate 80,811,168 of NC_138133.1, read as the reverse complement.
AGCTAACGCCAGGCTTTTGCTCGCTGCAAGGGGGAAAAAATAATAATACACCAAGTTCTGGTCTGAATCTGTAACCGACGTGTCAAAATCAGAGCAAAAGGCAACAGATGTCGCCCAAAACTGGGCAGGGCATCCAGTTATGGAAATAAGCCTTTTAGAAAAGGTAGTAAACACACACACACACACACACACACACACACACACACACATTCTGTTTGTAAAATGAATTGCCAGGAGGGACTTAAAATTAAGATAAAGCCTAATTTGTTTAATGCCTTTCATACCCAGAAGAATAGGGATGTGGTCTGCCCACAAATCAGCAGCTGGATGTCTGGAAACCTTTAACAGGGGGGCTGGGGGATGTTTTAAAAAGGGATAAGCATCTTTTTGTTACAGGGGGGGGGGGAACCCCTCCCTCTTCTTCTTCTTCTTCCTTTCCCTCTTTCTAGTCTTTATTTAACCCATCCTAGAGCCCCGCTGCTGCGCTCTGAGGCTAGTAAATCTGTTTGGCAGGTAATCTACCAACCATCTACCAGCTGCTTCTTTGGCAAAGCTAGCATCCCTGTTGCCATGGTGAAAATCAGGCAGGCAAGGGACATGTAGGCCTTGGACCTTGGCCAAGGTAATCTGATGGCGCAGGCCTCTGTTAATAAAAAGAGGGGGACCGGCTGATGCGGGCTGCCTTTCTTTGCCAATGAAAGCTGTACTCTGCGGCTCCGAGTGGAGCAGGGGCCTAATTAGTTGCCTCCACCAGCTGTTGGCTGGAGCGTGCCAGATCAGACAAGTGGCAAGAGCCGGCCTTAACTCTTAACTTTTGTCATGTTCCAGAGAATGAGCAAGCAGCCTCTTCCTGGTGATGTCATTGGAGCATTTGTTGCATTCTCTCTTCTGGGAAGGAGGAAGAAAAGGGTTCTGTGACAGAGGAAGGAGAAAAGGATCCTCTCTCTCTCTCTCTTTTTCTCCCAGTTTCAATAAGCATTTTGTAGCTCCTTTGCTAGACTTCCTGGTGCAGTTGTGACCAAGGCTGGGCAATGTCTGCTTTTCAACGCACCATATATCACCAGCTATACATTGCAATACAGACGTACCTGGGAAGTCAAAAGGAATCCGTTCAACTTCCAAAATATTCGGGAAGAAGAAGAAGAAGAGGAGGAGGAGGAGGAGTTTGGATTTGATATCCCGCTTTATCACTACCAGAAGAAGAAGAAGAAGAAGAAGAAGAAGAAGAAGAAGAAGAAGAAGAGTTTGGATTTGATATCCCACTTTATCACTACCCGAAGGAGTCTCAAAGCGGCTAACAATCTTCTTTCCCTTCCTCCCCCACAACAAACACTCTGTGAGGTGAGTGAGGCTGAGAGACTTCAAAGAAATGTGACTAGCCCAAGGTCACCCAGCAGCTGCATGTGGAGGAGCGGAGACGCAAACCCGGTTCATCAGATTACGAGTCTACCGCTCTTAACCACTACACCACACTGGCTCTCCTGCAAACAATTGGAAGCTGTGGAAGTCGTGTAGAATGTTTGGGTTCCAAAGAATGTTCAAAAACCCAAACAATCACTTCCGGTTTTTGATTGTTCGGGAGCCAAAACGTTTGGCAACTAAGCCATTCAAATTCCAATGTATGGCTGTATATGTCTGAAATAAGGATGGAATTATGTAAAGGTGAACAGTAGGGCTGGGAGGTATCTGGTTTTTGACATTGTGATATTTCACCAGCTAAACATGGTTATACAGTGTTACCTCGTTTTGAGTCCGGGATCCGTTCCAGAGCCCTGGACGCTTGACAAAAGGGACGCTTGACAAAGCGCCGCTCTGCGCATGCGTGTGAATGGTTTTGCGTTTCTGCGTATGCATGAAGCGTGATTTAGCACTTCTGCATGGGCACGGGTGGCAAACCTGGAAGTAACCTGTTCCAGTACTTCCGTGTTTGCTGCGGACATTCCACGAAATGGACACTAAATGGGGCAGACTCAAAATAAGGTACTACTGTATACCAATATATCACAATGTCTGAAATAAGGATGGAGCTATGCAGAGGCATTGGCTGGTTTCACGGTTTCCTCCACATTGTGATTTTTGCATAGCAAACACACACACATATCATGATGCGCGATATATTGCCAGGTCAAAAATTATGAAACTGATATCAAATCGGTTTTGGACAATATATTGGTATATCGCCCAGCCCTAGCTGTGACAGGCTTGTGAATCTCTGAGGATCGAAACACTGCAACATGGTGATCCATATCCTGCACTGCCAGATGGATTGTGCAACCTGTATGCGTGACAGGTGAGGCCAACTGAATATAAGCAGAAGTCCCTAGAAAAGCAGAGTGGCATTCCATTAGCAATGACCGCCCCTGGAAGTTCATTGGTAGAGATGTAAGAAGGCACTGTTTTGCGTTCTGCCCTTTGCCCATCACCTGCAGCACTGCTTCCTTTCCTCTGCGGTTCATCTTTCAACAAAAACTCATGTTATTTGGCTTGCTGCTTGCACTGGCTAAACTGCATGGTCCTTACATTTTCCCACCCCATTCATTCCAATGCAAAGGGAAACACAACGTCAACAGGGAGGGAAATGTAATCAGTTCTGTATCGTTTGGATACGGATCCATATTCACGAGATTGATTTCCATTTTGGACGTGAGAAGAATAAGGAAACACTGATCATTTGTAAATAAATAAATTTCTGCTCTCCAACATCTCATAGGTGAAAATGAGGTATTGTTTGTAACCCCGCAATCTTCATAGCAAAGATCACTGTTTTCCCCAACATATGGCTAAAGGATCTAAGATTATTATTTATTATATCTATATTTATATTAATTATATTTCTATACTGCCCTTCTTCTGAGGATCATAGGGCAGTTTGCAACGTAGAAACACAAAAATACATACCATAGTAACAAACAAAAACAACCCCTCTCCACAGTTTGAAAGGCCATAGATTGTTGAATTAGCCAAAGGCCTAGGAGAAGAGTAATGTTTTTGCCTGGCATCTAAACATATGTAATGAAGGTGCCTGGCGGACCTCCTTGGGGAGATCATCCTGCAAGCAGGGAGCCACGGCAAAAAATGCCCGTTGTCAGGGACTGTGCTGAGAAGGGCTTCACTGAGGAGGAATGGTGGGAGCCTCCCCCTCCCCCTGCTCCTGATCCGGATCCTGAATTTTCCCAGGAGCAGGAGGACAGTATAGATTTGGAACAGTGGTTTGCAGAGGGACATAGTTCAGAAGGCAGAAGCTGGGAAGTACTGGATGGGGAACAGCTAGGAGGAGGAGAACTGGGAGAGAGAGAGTAAACAGACTCACTTTCTCTGGAAAGTGTTCACCCGCACAGCCCAAGGTCAAGAAGAGCAGATAAGGCGGCAGAGCAGAAAGCACAATGGTTACAAGATCAGGTTACCAGTCGTGGGAGTGACATGGGTGACTAGGGAGGAAGTGGGTGGAACCCTTAATTGGGAGCACTGTCATTCCTAGGAATGGATTCTTTGTTCTCTTGCTGTGATCATTAAAGTTTCCAACCGGTAAGAGACTCCTTTCTTTTTGTTCTGCTTATCTACTGCCAAAGAGGGGGAAGGAAGCCAATTCCCTGATGCCTGACACCTGCCTGACATAAGAAGAGGCCTGTTGCATCAGGCCAAAGACCCATCTCACCCAGCATCCTGTTCTCACAGTGGCCAAGCAGATCCCTATGGGAAGCCTGCAAGCAGGAGCTGAGTGCAACAACCCACTGAGCACTTGTGATTCACAGCCACTGGTATTCAGAGGCATGCTGTCTCTAACAGTGAAGATAGAACATAGACATCGGGATCAGTAGCCATTGATAGCCTTGTCCTCCATATGTTTGTCTGAACCACTTTTTATTTTAAAAATATTTTTATTGGTTTTTACACATATTTTTAAACACAACATCTGACTTATATAACATAAGGGACGCGGGTGGCGCTGTGGGTTAAACCACAGAGCCTAGGGCTTGCCGATCAGAAGGTCGGCGGTTCGAATCCCCGTGATGGGGTGAGCTCCCACTGCTCGGTCCCTGCTTCTGCCAACCTAGCAGTTCGAAAGCACACCAAAATGCAAGTAGATAAATAGGTACCGCTCCAGCCAGAAGGTAAACGGCGTTTCCGTGCTTTGCTCTGGTTCGCCAGAAGTGGCTTAGTCATGCTGGCCACATGACCCAGAAGCTGTACGCTAGTTCCCTCGGGCAATAAAGTGAGATGAGCGCCACAGCCCCAGTCGTCCACGACTGGACCTAATGGTCTGGGGTCCCTTTCCTTTACCTTTATATATAACATAGCAAACATTTGGCTGTAACAGCCTAAGACTTCCATCCTCCTCGACTGATGATTTTTCAACTTACCATCTGGTATTGCATTTTGTTATTATAGTTATTACTGTAAAGTTCTTTTCATAAATAAACAAATTATAAACTATAGTTCTTGTAGCCCTACTAGCGATGTCTATTGTTTACCATTGTCTTTCAAATACACCATAAATTTATTCCAATCTTTTAGGAAAATCTGGTCTTGCTGGTTCCGAATTTTCCCAGTTAGTTTCGCCAACTCGGCATAATCTATCAATTTCATCTGCCACTCTTCTTTTGTTGGTGTCTCTTCCCGCTTCCACCGTTGGGCTAATAGTATTCTTGCTGCAACTAAATTTGTTATTGGTATGAGCTTCTGTGTGAAATCCACTGACAAACTCGTTTTCTTTCTTTCTTTATTCTCATTTCTTTCTTTAATACTTTCTATTGTATTTTCTAATCTAATACTGTATTTTCTAATCTTAGACATAGTGGGACGCGGGTGGCGCTGTGGTCTAAACCACTGAGCACGCCCAAAAGTGCAAGTAGATTAATAGGTAGATTAATAGATTTATAGGTAGATTAATAGATTTATAGTGGGAAGGTAAACAATGTTTCCGTGCACTGCTCTGGTGTCGGTGTTCTGTTGTGCCAGAAGCGGCTTAGTCATGCTGGTCACAGAAAAACTGTCTGCGGCCTGTAAAGCGAGATGAGCGCCACAACTCCAAAGTTGTTCGCAACTAGACTTAAATGTCAGGGGTCCCTTGAATAATAATAATAATAATAATAATAATAATAATAATAATAATAATCTATTATTTATACCCCACCCATCTGGCTGGGTTTCCCCAGCCACTCTGGGTGGCTTCCAATGGAATATTAACATGCAATAACCTATTAAACATTAAAAGCTTCCCTAAACAGGGCTGCCTTCAGATGTCTTCTAAAAGTCTGGTAGTTGTTTTTCTCTTTGACATCTGGTGGGAGGGCATTCCATAGGGCAGGTGCCACTACCGAGAAGGCCCTCTGCCTGGTTTCCTGTAACTTGGCTTCTCGCTGGGAGGGAACCGCCAGAAGGCCCTTGGCGTTGGACCTCAGTGTCCAGGCAGAACAATGGGGGTGGAGACGCTCCTTCAGGTATACTGGACCGAGGCCATTTACCCTTTACCCTTTATCTCTTTAATCTCAGACATAAGAGGCTGACTATGATTACTCTAGTAGGATGTACTCTGATATAGACTGAGCTATCTGCTTTCCTTTCAGATACTGCCTTCAGGTTTGCTTGCTTCTCCCTCTAACCCTGCAGATGCTGCTGAAATACAACTCCCATGATCCCTGCCCATTGGCTATGCTCATTAGGGCTGATGGAGAGTGTAGTTCAGAAAGGTCTGGAGAGTCAGCGGTTCATCACTGCTGCACTAAAAGTGCCCTCCATCAGTTTTGGACTACAGTTCACATCAGCCTCGGCTAGCATGGCCGGTGCTGAGGGATCATGGGAGATGCAGTTAAGACAACAACAACAACAACAACAACAACAACAACAACAACAACAACAACAACAACAACAACAACAACAACAACAGCTTGATTGCACCATAGTGGGGGAGACTGGTTAATAATAATAATAATAATAATAATAATAATAATAATAATAATAATAAAATTTATTTATATCCCGCCCTCCCCAGCCGAAGCTGGGCTCAGGGCAGCTAACAACAATAAAATAGTGCAACATTCTAAAAACATTCATTATAAAATTAATTAAAATCAAATTAATGGCAACCATTAAGCAAAATTCTGTGCAGATTGCCAGATGAGGGGGTCAGGCTGCGCCCTGATCAAAGGCCTGGTGGAACAGCTCTGTCTTGCAGGCGCTGCGGAAAGATGTCAAGTCCCGCAGGGCCCTAGTCTCTTGTGACAGAGTGTTCCACCAGATTGGAGCCGCAGCCAAAAAAGCCCTGGCTCTGACTGAGGCCAGCCTAACCTCTCTGAGGCCTGGGACCTTCAGGATGTTTTTATTTGAAGACCGTAAGTTCCTCTGTGGGACATACCAGGAGAGGTGGTCCCATAGGTACGAGGGTCCTAGGCCGTATAGGGCTTTAAAAGTTAAAACCAGCACCTTAAACCTGATCCTGTACTCCACCGGGAGCCAGTGCAGCTGGTATAGCACCGGGTGAATGTGAAGCTTCTCCAAAATGAAATCTTTGATTCTCCAAGGTACCAGTTTGAACACCGGAGAGCAGATTCCATGCTTGAGCAGTAGTGAACCTGCAGAATGCACCAGTCCTCCCGTGCTGGAGATTTGCTTGAGCCTGAAACTAACCATCTGGCCCATCGTTCAGGCAGAACGGCAAGGAGGCGATAAAGCAGGCACGTCAGCACTGCTGTGACCACCAGGCAAAGGCAGAAGAGGCATCCAGGAGCAATATAAAATAAAAAGGGAGGCTTGCTCATGTTAATAGATTTGCCTTCCACCTCGGTATAAATATCTGGCAGGCGTTGTGTACTGTAAACACAATGCTGCTGGCACACAGGCTGCTGCATGTATTTAGCAGGGGCTGGTGCCGTACCTGCTAGATAACCAGCAGATTTATGGGGAACATCGCTCACACAGAAGACTCCTTGGGTCCTCCTACGCAATAACGCCTCGTTGCCAAAACACCGCAGCTCACTTTCGCTCTGTCTCTCCACGTCCCCTGCTGTGCCCTGCGGATGCTCCAAGATGGATGGCTTTGTTTGGAATTGGATGGGCACGAACAACCTGTGTCATCAATAACACCGAGGGTCCCGTGCACACAACACTGGCTGTAAATTCTTGGCTTCTCATGAGATCTCTGTGGCTGGTAAGAGTCAACTAGGAAGAGGAGGAAAAGAGGGTGTGGAATCTATGATGGGGTGCCTATGAAAAACCAGTGCTTCTTTGTGCAGCGCATGGTTAAACAATGAAACTTAATCCCCCAGCAGGCAGTGATGTCCACTAACTTGGATGGCTTTGAAACAGGTTCGGACCAGCTGTGGCTGCTGTGACTCTGCTCTCAGAGCTGGTAATACCTCTGAATACTAGTTGCTGGAAACCTCACCAAGGGAGTTTACTCTTGTGCTGGTGGTTGGCTTTTAGTAACCAAACAAACCCCTGTGTTGCAAAGAGAACGTCAGCAATGTCTAGGCAACACGACGGCCATGTACATACACAATAGACAATCTTTATAGAATTCCTTCAAACCATAACAAGTACAAAATGAAATCTTGAGTCTCCAAGTCTCTGAAAATCTTTAAATGAAGCGAGGTACCAGACTTAGTACGATGAAAGATAAGCTGTGAAGCTTTGTGTATTCAGCAAATATGATGTCCAACACTGAACAGTGATTCCGGATATTGACTACTGTTTCGTAGAATTCTTCGTCAGCGTGGTGGGAGGATATAGAATTGCTTCATAAACCCATCTTCTTTCGAATGAATGTATGTAAATGAAAATATCAAATGCTGTGGAACAGTGCTCATGTAATAATGTAGTCACTGCAGTTCCAAGAGTTCTGTTACACCCTCATGTGACCAAGAAACAGAGAGCATGTAGGCATGGTACCACTTTGAATAGTGATGACATTTCCTAAGGAATTCTGGGATCCGTAGTTTGCTAAAGATGCTGCGAGTGGTTTGGAGGCCCCTTATTTTCCCCACAGAACTACAAACCCCGAAGTTCCCCATGAAGAGGGATTGACTGTTAAACCACTCTGGAAATTGTAGCTCTGTGAGGGGAATGGGGTCTCTCAGCACCCTTAACAATAACCATAACTATATGATAAACACGATCTTTAACAATTTAAGGGAAAAAAAGAAAATCCTAATGCATAGAAACAAAAGCAATTCCCAAGGTGACAAATCCTGGGTCTGGACAAAAGAAAATACATAGATACGTAAGGAATTGAGAGAACCAAATCTGAGAGATTAATCCATCCTAGGGTGAAGATGTGCTGCAACATTGTGATATCCACTTTTGTCTGTTCTGCTACTGAGCTACAGCCCACCCCTCTGTTGATATACCCCACTCTAAGTATTGATTTGCCATTGCAGCAAATCCTAGCATAGGGGAGCAAAGGTCAGTTAACTTTTCCTGCTATGGTTGTAAAATGTATGAGTCTAATACAAAAATGATCCCCTGTCATCTACCATAGCTCCAGCCCCTTCCTCCTAATCTCTCTAGATAGACATGCTTTTCATTCTTTGCTTGCTCAAAGTCAATAGGAGTTGGGAGTGGATCCAGGTATCTGAAAATTAAGACCTAAGTAGAAAGACAGGGGAAACGTGTATCTTTTTCTAAACTGCAGCGTCTCGGTGTTGGCCAAACAAAACTAGATTGTTTGGCAAATGCTAATGCGAAGCTCCATGTGTTTTCACAGCCTTGGATTATGGACTGGCCGGAAGAAGGTCTGAATCGAATCAATAATAAAAAGGAAACTTCCCTTTGTCTTAAAGGAAATTCTTGGTGTTGTGCTTGAGGAAAGAGCTGCTGGGTTAATAGGGTTTCCTGTCCAAAGAGCTGGGAATAAACTCCAAGTAGAACTGAATCGGAAATCCCACGCACAGCCTAATGAATTGCTGATGGGGAATAATGAGTCTTGTCAATGACTGTGTCAGATCCATCTCTGAGCTTCTTTGTTTGCAAGGGAGAGAGAAAACTAAAGTGAAAAACAACAGCAAATGCATTTCCTGACAAATCTAGGAGATATTCCAGAAGCACAGTTCATAGCTACATTTAGAACAGGCCTGCAAAGCATGTGACCCATGGCCATCACTTTCGCAACATGACTCCTGCTTGGCTGGGGTCACCCATTGAGCTGAACCACGAATGAGAAAGGAGAACCATCCATGGCAGTGAACAAGATTTGGCAGGGTGAATATTCATGCAAAAGTGTTCCTTTGGGGGAAATGTCCACCTTGCTAAAATAGATTTCATCCAGCCCTAAAGAGCTTGGTATACGTGTATGTAGAAACTAAGCTACTGTAAAAAGTAAAATTCAAATTGGTTCTGCTCAGCTTCATCTCTGACTGTGCTCAATTTTGCTTTTGGCACTGATATGTGACACACATGCAGAAGGAATGCAGCCTTCCAGCTGATTTAAGGTTCACCTTGCATAACTTGAGATTGCTCAGTGCTGGTCAGTGGCACCCTAGTCCTAAATGTATTTGTATGGGCTTGTGGGATGCCTGGACCCCCTTTCTAATTCCTGGACTACCCTTCTAATTCCCGGGGGCCAGGCACAGGATTTAGCAAAGTATTAAAGTACAGGCCAAACCAGTTTTCCCTGTTCAGGAAATCACCTGGGAGATGGGCCATTAACCAAATACAAAGGGATAGCAATGGACCGTTAGGAAAGCCATTAAGCAGGCAAAGACTTTGCCAATCAGCAAAGGGGGTGGACAGCTCTGAGTTTGCAGGAAAAAGACCAGATTAGAAGGAGAGTAGTGGTTTAGGATTTCAGTTGCCAAGGATATGAGCTGAGAGAGGGAAAGTGGCAGTTTGTGAAACACAGCAAGCTGGAGCAGAGGGTCTGAGAGCCATGGTAGATTTCTTCACAGCCATGGGAGAGCAAGACCCCCTTTGAGTGTCAGTGCTGTGAACCCCTCCATCGCAGGCTCAGGTTGTATATATGTGTAAATAAGCCATATATCCTAAAGGCACCAAAGTCTCTTCATTGCCTCATTTCCAAAAGGAAACATGGACTTTGGGCAGTATTTACCTGCAAAGTCACGCAAGCTTTAACTGAAGGAGAATGCAAGTTTGAAAGCAAGTTGTTGAGTGCAAAATAGAAGTGTCAAAGCCTCTGAGAATGTTGTATAATAGCTAGCCACATAAAATGTTTGCTGGGAGGGGAGGTGGCTTTCAGAGAAGGCAGGAAACAGCGGTTTTGCAACAGGAAAAAAAATACTGAACATAAAAATCTATTTATAGTTTCCAAAGGAAAGCCAAACTGAAATGGTTATACACACACACACACACACACAGTTGTATAAGAAGATAAAAAGAGGAAGGGGGGGGGGAGAAATAGGTTAGCTTGGGACAAATGCTTCTGCAACCCTGCAAAATCCCAAGGGTGTGATTTGAAATTTCAGGGAATATTGGTGATGGGGCTTGGCAGAGATTTAGGTGGAAAGGGGCTTCAGCGGAGTCCCAAACTCTGCTGCTTAAAATGCAGGCAAGCAGTATGTGTGAAAATCTTGTGCGATATTTTAATTATCATTGCTTTTTTTTAGCCCATACTGAGAGGCTCAGCAATGTAAAAACAAGCAAATGTAGAAAGGTCATTGGTCCAGCAAGTGCTTCACCCCCTACTCCAGCCTCCCCCAAATGGGTGCCCACCAGGTGTCACTGCACTATAGATCCCATCATCCCTGGCCACAGCTCTCCAGTATCTTGGGAAGAGGTGAAGTTTTGGCATTTTCATTTATTTATTACGTTTATATCCTATCTTTCCTCCGAGGAGCTCGAGGTGGTGTACACATGACTCTTCCCCCTCTCCATCTCATCCTCACCACACCCTTGTGAATGAACAACTCCAGTGATTACTCCCAGAATGAACTACTGTAATGCTCTCTTTATTGGGCTGCCATTGAAGACACTCCAGAAGTTTTCGATTGTAGAAGACTGTTTTTGGATGGCCTGTACATGCAGCCTCCATTGGCTGGCTATACTTTTTTTCAGCTCAAAGAGTTAGTTTCATAATTTAAGGTTTGGGGTCAGCCTATACGCTTAGAAGGGACTCGGGTGGCGCTGTGGGTTAAACCACAGAGCCTAGGACTTGCCGATCAGAAGGTCGGCGGTTCGAATCCCCGCAACGGAGTGAGCTCCCGTTGATCGGTCCCTGCTCCTGCCAACCTAGCAGATCGAAAGCACGTCAAAGTGCAAGTAGATAAATAGGTACTGCTCCGGTGGGACGGTAAACGGCGTTTCTGTGCACTGCTCTGGTTTGCCAGAAGCGGCTTAGTCATGTTGGCCCCATGACCCAGAAGCTGTACGCCGGCTCCCTTGGCCAATAAAGCGAGATGAGTGCCGCAACCCCAGAGTCGGTCACGACTGGACCTAATGGTCAGGGGTCCCTTTACCTTTATACCCTTAGAAGCCTATATGGGTCCTAAGATTAATTTCAGAGACCATGTTCTATTTGACCCACCACCAGATTGGTGGGAACCAGAGGCAGGGCCTTCTCTGAAAGGCCCCACATCTTTTAAACTCCCTCTCCTGAGAAATCCATTAGCCTCCTCACTTCAAATTTGCAGGTTTTCTATTTCTTCAAACCTTTGTGACTTTGCTGCTGGCTCTGATTTATCACGCTGGTTCCCTCTCCCCGTTTCCTCCTAGTAATTATGATGCCAACTTGACTTTATTGCATTGGCTTTCTTTTTAAAAATTACAGTACCCCACCTTTGTAAACAATTTAAACAAGTAAACAATGGTAATTCCATCCACTGGGCATAGCCCTTCCCTTTCGTGGGCTGAACTCGCTGGAGGAAGAAGAAAGAGAGGAAATAAGAAGTAATCGCTGACTGTCTCCAAACACTGTCATCATTTCTCAGATCAGTTGCATAACCGCCATGCAAATCTGTGAAACAAAGAGGTTGTGTCGTTGCAATTATATGCATCTCTACTCTAAAGAAAGCCCCGCTGACTTACTTCCAAGTAAATTCCCTCCCCAGCCCCACCTGCCGGCCTCTATATTGTCTTTTGAGGCTTCAGTCCTAAAGACACCTACTGACGAGTAAATTCAATTCAGCTCAGTGGGATTCAGTTCTGCGTAAACACCCTTAGGATTTTTCTGCCTGCGTTTCTTTGAATTTTAACAATAATTTGAAAGAAGGTTGTCATAGTGAGACAGCCATTTATCATGACATCTGTTATCTGCTATAAATGACCACAAAGGCAGCTGTAGATTTCTAAGAATGGAAGATGAGAAGGACGAGATGCTACTGGGACATTTCAGGTTTTAGTGGGTGGTTATCTGTAAAAGGGTTTTCGCACTTTCCCACAAAGGCTTGCAAGTTAGGTCAAGAAATTTCTCGTGGCCTTTTTAGAGTTCTCCTGCCCACTTCCTGTTTCATGAAAACCATGCGCCACTTCCTTTCTATGTACCTGCACAGCAAAGACACCTCATTAAAGTAATTCATTCGGCTTGAGGAACAGAAGCCTTTAATAAACAACCAGAGAAACTTGTGTAATTGGAAACCCACACCCATGTCTATTTTTCTGTCCTCCTCTTTTATGAATGAATCAGGCAGGGCCTGCTGTTGATACTACGCAGTGTTGTTCATCCCAAGTAATAGATTTAGTTTTGATACAGAGAGTTTTAAAAACTGCTCTGCATTTTAATAATTTTGGAAAAGATTCAACCGGCAAGCCACACTCCACTCTACTGATATTTAAACACACATTGATCCCCACCTCCAAAACCCCACGATCCATCAGTTTTATATTACTTTATTGACTAGATTTCTAGCCATTGTGGATCTTCAGCTTTCACAGCACAAACTGGCATTGCAAAGATATAAATGCTAATGAACTAGCCATTGTTAACGGTGCAGGCCAGACATTTTGCAGATTTACCACCAAGCAATTGCATTAAAAATTGGATATCTAATTCAAACATATGTCAAATGAAAGAGGAACAAACCATTTTGTGTGGTATCCAAGCCTAAGATGCTATTATGAATGGTTATGAAGTACTGAGAAGGTGATTGTGATGTGGCCTCTAACTTGCAGTTTCTCATTATATTTATTTTAAAATTTTATTTAAGCCACTTATTAATAGATCCTGGTGGTTTACATTTAAAAAAACCAAAACCCTCCAGTATATAGCTATGTGATAAACACAACTATTAATCATTTAAGAAAAAAGGAAAGTCCTAATACATAGATATTGCCGGGGACCGTGCTGAGGAGGGCTGGACTGAGAGAAATGGTGGACGCCACACACACACACCCTGATCCTGATTCTGATCTGAATCTTCTCTGGAGCAGGAGGACAGTATAGATTTGGAAAAGTGGTTTGCAGAGGGACATAGTTCAGAAGGCAGAAGCTGGGAAATACTGGCTGGGGAACAGCTGGGAGAAGAAACACTGGAAGAGAGAGGGTTAACAGATTCACAGTCTCTGGACAGCATCCATCCCCCCTTCTCCAAAGTCACGGAGAGCTCAGAAAGTGTTAGAACAGAAAGCACAGAGGGTACAAACTCAGATTACAAGACACAGGAGTGACATAGATTAATAGGGATGGAGGAGGGTAAGGTAAAGGTAAAGGGACTCCTGACCATTAGGTCCAGTCATGGCTGACTCTGGGGTTGTGGCGCTCATCTCGCTTTATTGGCCGAGGAGGAAGGAGCTGGGTTTAGCCTGGCAAAAACAGAGAAAGAGGAGATATGGCAGCTGTCTTTAAAGGGATGTCACGTGGAAGAGGGAAGAAGCTTGTTTTCTTCTGCTCCAGAGATCAAGATCCGAACCCATGGCTTAAAGGTAGAAGAAAGGAGATTCTGACTCAACATCAGGAAGAACTTTCTGACAGTAAGAACTGTTCAACAGTGGATTGGATTCTCTCAGGAGGTTGTGGACTCTCCTTCCTTGGAGGTTTTTAAGCAGAGGTTGGATGCCCATCTGTCATGGCTGCTTCAGCTGAGATTCCTGCATTGCAGGGGGTCGGACTAGATGAACCTTGGGGTCCCTTCCATGGTTCTAGGATTCTATGAAATCAGTCGTCCTCCGATTTGTGCTAGCTGAATTTTGAATCAAAATTGGAGGCATGGTTTACTCATATAGCAGAAAAGTTGTTTTTTTAATATAGAAAGGTGCCCAGAAGGGTCTACACCCTACATTTATATGCACGTCACTAGTCAAGGTGGGCCATGTGGTAGAAAAGTGCTGCTGTGCTCTCATCTTACAGTGGAGCTGTCCAGTTGTAGGTCAGGGTCCAAAGTTTTCAAAATAGCAAGGGAGCTGTCCAACTTAGGAGCTACTGAGAGCTGAGCAGGAACTGCTGAGCACTGACTAAGTTGGCTTGTGCATTCCTGAAGAGCGTGAGCAGAACCCTGTTCCTGAGCCTGTGCAGGTCCTCATCTTCTATTCAGGGAAGGAGGATCTTGAAATGTCAGGTGGGGGGCTGCAACTCTTCATTCTACCATTTAACTTGATGTTCCTGGGGTTACAGAGCCAATCTGGAAGGGTCTGGCATTGGGGTGGGTGAGAACCACAAGGGTTTTCTCAGGTCCTCTAAATCTGCATCCTCTCCATGCAGTGCAGTTGCCTGGATCATGGTCTAGGTCAGTGGTTCCCAAACTTTCCATCCCTTGCATGTTGTTGTTGTTTAGTTGTTTAGTCGTGCCCGACTCTTCATGACCCCATGGACCAGAGCACACGCCAGGCACTCCTGTCTTCCACTGCCTCCCACAGTTTGGTCAAACTCATGCTGGTAGCTTCGAGAACACTATCCAAACATCTCGCCCTCTGTCGTCCCCTTCTCCTTGTGCCCTCCATCTTTCCCAACATCAGGGTCTTTTCCAGGGAGTCTTCTCTTCTCATGAGGTGGCCAAAGTATTGGAGCCTCAGCTTCAGGATCTGTCCTTCCAGTGAGCACTCAAGGCTGATTTCCTTCAGAATGGAGAGGTTTGATCTTCTTGCAGTCCATGGGACTCTCAAGAGTCTCCTCCAGCACCATAATTCAAAAGCATCAATTCTTCAGCGATCAGCCTTCTTTATGGTCCAGCTCTCACTTCTCTCACTTTCATACATCACTATGGTCTATGCATCCCCTGCATAGACCACTCAAAAATTGTTGATGGTCTTGGTAGACCACTTGATTGGTAATGTGCTATGCTAGATGCCCTACAATGTTTAATTATACTTTTTGCTGCTTCATTTATTTCTTATTTGTATTTTATTGTATCTTAATCTGCATCCCGGTATGGACACGGGTGGCGCTGTGGGTAAAACCTCAGTGCCTAGGACTTACTGATCGTAAGGTCGGTGGTTCAAATCCCCGTGGCAGGGTGAGCTCCTGTCGTTCGGTCCCAGCTCCTGCCCACCTAGCAGTTCGAAAGCACCCCTAAGTGCAAGTGGATAAATAGGTACCACTTTATAGCAGGAAGGTAAACGGTGTTTCCGTGTGCGCCACTGGTGCTGGCTTGCCAGCGCAGCTTCGTCACGCTGGCCACGTGACCCAGAAGTGTCTTCGGACGGCGCCGGCTCCCAGCCTCTTGAGCGAGATGAGCGCGCAACCCTAGAGTTGGTCACAACTGGCCCGTACGGGCAGGGGTACCTTTACCTTTAATCTGCATCCCACAGAATTCAAATTGTAATACAAGAAAACGCAACGAGAGAAATAAGAGAAGCACTGGAGGAACAGCACTGGTCTGCTGGCCACCTCTGGTCGTCAGAATGATTATGGAGTTGGGTAGAGCCAGTAGGCTTATCTGTCCTGTCTTCCGCCCCGAGCCCCACAAGCAGAAGCTATTCTACTCAATATTGAGTAGAATTTCAATGACAAAGCAAGGCCTCTTCTCAGCCTTCTGATGTGGTCCAGAGGAAGGCAGAGCAAGATGTTTGCACCAGCTTGGCTGCAGGAGTTGCTGGAAGGTGGCATACAAGGCACCATCTAACCTTCTTAGAGAATCTACTCTGGAATTGTGTAGGGTTTAGGGTTTACTCCTTAGATTATTCTTCATGTGTGTTGGTGTGTATCTGCTTTTTACACTTTGCAAACCACTTAGTAATCTATTTTGGCATTAAAGGTAAAAGTAAAGGACCCCTGACAGTTAAGTCCAGTCGCGAACAACTTTGGGGTTGCAGTGCTCATCTTGCTTTAATGGCTGAGGGAGCCGGCGTTTGTCTGCAGACAGTTTTCCCGGGTCATGTGGTCAGCATGACTAAGCCGCTTCTGGTGAAACCAGAGCAGAGCACAGAAACACCATTAACCTTCCCACCAGAGCGGTACCTATTTATCTACTTGCACTTTTGATGTGCTTTCGAACTGCTAGGTTGGCAGGAGCTGGGACAGAGCAACGGGAGCTCACCCCGTTGCAGGGATTTGAACCGCCGACCTTCTGATCGGCAAGCCCTAGGCTCAGTGGTTTAGACCACAGCGCCACTCGCATCCCATTTTGGCATTAGGCACTGTATAAATGAGTGAATACTTCATTTATTCATAATAAGAACCCCCCTCTCCGAAATTCTATCCGCTGTTGCAGCCATGGAGTGTGTGTGTGAAATATAGGACTGTGGGCCATTTTTACGTCGGTATTACGTCGGAGGTAAAATAAGTTTTGCTGCAACGGCACCTGAGGATCAACTGAGGACTAATTCCCCAAATTAGAAAGGAAAAGGCCTTGTCCCTCTCAGTCTCGGTTTTGGATGCAAGCCAACAGCCTCATCCTCTGTGCCTCCTGGAATTGCCGCTCCCTTTCTTCTTTTGCACAGAGACCGTAGGGAGAGGCCAGAGGAGGGCAGCCAGGATCTGGCAGAGGAAGAGGTGAACGGAGTAAACAAAGCTTGAAGTGATGTCAGAAAACTCAGCACACCTGGAAAGGAGAGGAGGAGGAAGG
This sequence comes from Podarcis bocagei, assembly GCF_964188305.1. Classification (NCBI taxonomy): domain Eukaryota; kingdom Metazoa; phylum Chordata; class Lepidosauria; order Squamata; family Lacertidae; genus Podarcis; species Podarcis bocagei. Next base: position 80,794,285 of record NC_138133.1, on the reverse strand, counting down.
AGGGAGGGAGGGAGCGGCTGGAGAATCAAAACAGAAGTGGTGTCTCAGATGGATTTCGTGCAACACTGTGATTTTGCCTTTCATTTCCATTTTGCTGAAGAGCAAATATAGCAAAAGGAAGCAGCAATGTTGGCAAATTACGTTGTCTGTTAACTTCATCGTCTGTGTGCATACCTTCCAATATTTCTCCGAAGAAGGATGTCCTATTCCATAATAATAATAATAATAATAATAATAATAATAATAATAATAATAATAATACTTTTTTTATTTATACTCCACCCATCTGACTAGGTTGCCCCAGCCACTCTGGGCAGCTTCCAACATTCATAAAAACATTAAACATTTTTTTTAAAACTTCCCTATACAGTGGTACCTTAGGATGCGAACAGGATCCATTCCAGAGCCCCGTTCACATCCTGAAGCGAACGCAACCCGTGACTGCGTGTCTGCGCTTGTGTGGGTTGCGATTTGCTGCTGCCGCGCATGTGTATGACATCCTTTTGAGCATTTGTGCATGTGTGAGCGGTGAAACCCAGAAGTAACTTGCTCCATTATTTCCGGGTCGCCACAGAGCGCAACCCGAAAAGGCTTAACCTGAAGTGACTTCAACCCGAGGTATGACTGTACAGGATTGTCTTCAGATGGCTTGGGGGGGTCGGACAACTCCATACCCTCCAACATTTCCCTGATGAAAATAGGGATGTCCTAAGGAAAAGCGGGACATTCTGGGATCAAATCAGAAACCAGGACAGCTTCTGTAAATCTGGGACTATCCCTGGAAAATAGGGACACTTGGAGGGTCTGGTGTGTGTATATGTTTGTGTAATCGCCTGTTCTGCTATTCAGCTTTTCCCTAAGCTTAACAGTAGCACCAGGGGGTGGGGCGGGTGGAATTTCCATCAGAATTGTGAGAGGAGGGAGGCAAGTTTTAAGACTTCTCTGTCTCTGCAGTCCACCTTGCATTGCTCAGCTGAATGGGGAACAGCTGAGAGTGGCAAGAAGGGAGCTGGAATGCATCTCACGAGGCTGATCTTTATTTGAACCCACACTTCTTCCTGCTATGTGGCTGATCAGTGGGAGCAGGTATGCTATGGGCCACTTAAGATTAGGTGGTGGTTCGAAAGCAGTTCTCAGTGGGTACAAGTCTCCAACTTCTGAAAAAGAAATAGTGAACAGGCATGCTTCTTGCAGACTATGCATACTTATTGGAGAATGTGCATATTTCCTGGAGAATGTACAAAATTCAGCCAAGATACAAATTTCTCCTATTATACACATTTTACAAGCAAATTTCCTTGATGGGATATTTGTGTGTGTGTGTGTTATTTGCACTAATCATAGAATCATATGATTGTAGAGTTGGAAGGGGACCCTGGGGTCATCTAGTCCATCTCCCTGCTATATGCATTTTATACACATTGCCCAGTAACATATGCCCAGCATTTTTGTGAGCCAGCGTGGTGTAGTGGTTAAGAGCAGTGGACTCGTAATCTGGTGAACTGGGTTCGCTTCCCCGCTCCACCACATACAGCTGCTGGGTGACCTTGGGCCAGTCACACTTCTCTGAAGTCTCTCAGCATCACTCACATCACAGAGTGTTTGTTGTGGGGGAGGAAGGGAAAGGAGATTGTGAGCCGCTTTGAGACTCCTTAAGGGGAGTGAAAGATGGGATATCAAGTCCAAACTACTACTACTACTACTACTACTACTACTACTACTACTATTCTTCTTCTTCTTCTTCTTCTTCTTCTTCTTCTTCTTCTTCTTCCTCCTCCTCCTCCTCCTCCTCCTCCTCCTCCTCCTCCTCCTCCTCCTCTTCTTCCTCTTCTTTCTCCTTGTACACATTGTTTGGTTGGACAGCAGCACTGCAAAAATTGGAGAGCTGAGAATTTCGAAGGATAGTTAACACGTAGATTTGAGGAGTGCGAGTTAGTCGTTTCTGATGAAAAGGCAAAACAATTAAATCACTGCAGCATCCCTCGCCATCTAGCTCGGGAAAAAGCAGGATCAGTAGGAAAGAAGGCTTGGAAGGCAAGGCTGGTGGCAGACCCTTTGGAGGGATGGAAGTGGCTTGGTAGAGCTACTGATACCTGCAGCGTCATAGCAGTGGATAGGGTTTGAAAAGAATAATCCTTTGTCATTCCCAAACAGAGTGAACAGCTATGCTTTGAGGCTTGGCAAAACCCATTCACCAAGGGTACTTCCAGGCTGTCCCCATTCTCAGGTGAAATTCAGTTGGATACCAGCAATTTCAGATCATGTAATTATGTTTGATGGAAAGGTTGATGGCAACAAACTCGACTTCTCAAAAGATCAGACATTTTGCAATAAGAAAAGTGACAGCAGAATGCATCAGAAACAGTGGGATGACTTGTGTTTTGAGGCACCATCATATAACCTCTGTGCAAATAGATCAGAGCAAATGTTCGATAAACAGGGAAAACCTGGAGGTACCCTGAATGTCCCAAGTAAACGGTTGAAATCCATCAGATGGTGGGGCTTCCATAGAAGGACCTCTGCTGAAGATGTTAATGAATATTCTAGGAGTTGCTGCCTCTTCTCTATCTGCTCCTCAGCCCCTCTTAAACCATCCAGTGCCTTTGTCAACTTCCCTTTCCCTACACCTGTCCTCCCCTGCCTTTACACTTCACCCATCTCCTCACCTACCCTTTCAAAACTTACCTCAAGCTCCACCCCCTTTTAAAGGAGGGGGAGGCACTTTAGGCAACAGTTTTCTGAAGCATCTCTCCCCCTAGTTTAAATCTTGTTGCAGAAAGGTTTAACAGAAGTGAGGAGGCACTGGGCTGCCTGTCCCCAGTGTTGTACACTCACGTGCCTGCCTGCCCTTTGTCATGCTGGAGTTGGTGTGGCCACCTACTGGCGGCCACGTGAACTACACTGTGACAACAGCATTACATTTTTATCTATATAGGAGGGTGAAGACAGGTATCCTGGTCCTAAGCTGCAAAGTGCTTTAAAGCCACCAATGGACTTGGAGATGGTGAAGAGTGCCATTCTGTTCTCTTGAAAGTATGTTGCAGCACAGGGTTAGAAGATTGGAAGAGGTGACCACTTATCTGAGCACCACACGGACATTTTCAGATATTGCACATGGCACTGTGAGATGAGTACATATGTGCAATGCTGGGTTGCAAGTATACAGCCTGTAAATACTTAAGAGGTAGGTTTCCAGCTCAGCTCCAGTGGCTAAGCTGTGGCTCACCTGTTCAATTTCCCGGTTTGGGAAAAAAAATTGTATGCATGCATATTTGCTTCAAAATCATTTGATTAATCAGTCAATTTATCAGTTCAAAAGCAGGTGATTAACCAACAACGTTTCTGCAACTAGCAACAGAATTCATATCCATCATCACACAAATACCTTTGTGAGTCATGGCAATCTCAGAGGGAGAAGACTGTCGGTTTTACACACTCCGTGTTATGGGTAGTGGTAGGGAGGGTGGGTGGGTGGGTGGAGTGGAGGAGTGTGTGTGCTTGGTGATGGCATTATTTTCAGTCACTTCTCAAGCTCATTTTTGCTGCTGTTGACAACATCCTACAGTGATTTATATATTTACCCCATATTGATTGTTTATACGAGGTAGTCGTGAGACAGTCTATGATCAATGCAATAAACAGGACTTGCTACAGAGCAGCTGAGTGATTTGCCATGTCTCAAGGCAGACGTGGGCTTTTAGGGAAGACGAGAAGGAATGACAATGCAATAGCCTTGGACTGCTTTTTCCAGACAGCCTCGTCCAGGCATGGGAAGGGGTGTGTGTGAGCAGCATGAATAAGAAAAGGATGAAGGGAGCTTATGGGGGGTTAATTAACTAACAAGGAGAAAGAATCTGATCCTGCCTCTTTGAGGCATACGATGTGGTTGTGTCTTGGTCAGGAGTTGCTGTTCATAGTAGCTTTCTCATGGAAAAATCCTTGATGGTCACAAACTTTTACATGATATTCCTGTGATGTGGAGACTAACAGACAGACCACAAAAGTAGACACACACCTCCCTAAGCAAAGAGTCTTGTACTTTAAGGTTGGAAGGATACAAATCCGTGATCCATTACTCAGTGGTCTGAAGATGTAATTGTCCTGTATGCATTTCCACATGTATCTGTGCTGGGGCTAGGGGTAACCCGTGAAACGCGGTCCAGGTTCGAAAGGTTCCGCTGGGAGTCAGTCCAACAGGGCCAAGGCAGGACACAAGGCAGGAAACCAGGCAAGGACAGGTACAGGATCTCAGGCAGGTTCTAGCATACAGCAATGTTGCTCCCGCAACCTGGGGCAGGGTCCAACAGCCTTTATCTTTGTCGGGGTAGCGGCTGGTCCTGATCCCCAGGCGACTCACCTCCCTGTTTCGCCCAAAGGTGAGCACTCCTCCTGCGAGTACTCAGGTCTCTCCTTCTCTCAGACCTCAGTCTCTGCAACTCAGGAGATGTCGGTGGGTTACTAGACCCAGGGGCTGCCTCAGCCTCCCCTGACCAAACCAGTAGTGGAACAGCTGCAAGTGATGGCGCAGCTGAAGGTCACCAGGTAATCCCTGCATCTGGAGCCAGGGCAGGCTCAGGCCCCTGACTCAGCCCAGCTGGTGTTTGCTGCAGGGGCACCTGTGCAGACTGGGACTCCTCAGGATCAGGTCCCAGACTTGGTTCAGATGATGCCTGAGGCAAAGGATCCAGTGCAAACTGAGTCTCCTCTGGTTCCGAGTCCGAGCCCGAGTCCCAGGCCATCACAGTATCTTAAGAACATAAGAGCCCTGCCGGACCAGACCAAAGACCCATCTAGTCCAGAATCCCTTCTCACAGTGGACAACCAAATGCTCATAGAAAGCAAATAAGCAACACCTGGACACAACAGCCCTCTCCTCACCTGTGATCCCCAGCAATTGGTATTCAGAGGCAAGCTGCCTCTTACAGTGAAGACAAAATGTAGCTGTCAGGGTCAGTAGCCTCTATGAATTTGTCTAATCCTCTTTCAAAGCTATTCAGGCTGGTGGCCATCACAAGATCTTGGGGGAGCAAATTTCAAAGTCTATGCTGTGTGGAGTGGAAGTTGTTCCACCAGGGCTACTGAGGCTCAGCCCTCCCAATGAGAATGTCAAGCAATTAAAAAACAAACCCAAAACCTCAAAGCTAGTCACATTTTATCCTTCCAGAAGCTGGAAAACCTGTTGGCATTTCAGTGTGAATTTTTCAGAATAAACACACTTTTGTATGACGTTTTGATGGCTGCGCCCATTTTTTGCAACAGCAAAAACCACAAATATACTGCATTTTTGTGTTATTTTTACCAAAAGATTTCCCCATACACCCTCACACACATTGGCTGGTTGGAGAACTGTACTGTACTGAAAGTTCAGAGGAGTGCGAATTTGTGTCTCGGTTCTCGTATTGTTTCAGCAAATGTGAATTCGATAGATTTACCTTAAATGCAAACTGAATCAAGGCTCTTCTCTTCCCCAACCCTGCTTGAGACTCTCTATCCAGGCCACATCCCTCAGCAGCCCTGCTCTGCATTCGATTGCTTCCTCCTGATTGGAATGTGCCTTTCAATTGTGCTTGTGCTTCTTGCTTGCCTGGATGGAGAGACGAGTGCGCATGTGTAGGAAGCAACTACTTTCATGCAGCGGGAACATACCGTATTTCTCCGTCTATAAGACGATGTTTTTTCCTTAGTACTAACAGGCAAAAATTGCGGCTGGTCTTATACACAGATAGCAGAGGTGGGAACGGGCGATTGGTGGCAGCAGCCAGCAGGAGATTTGCTGTGGCGGTTGGGCGTGTGATTGGTTGCTGTGGCAAGGCCTGCTGAGGATTGGCTGTGGCTTTGACAATTGGGCTGTTGATTGACGTCAGCGCTGAGGTGTGCAAGCAATTGGCTTTGGTTCCGTTGAGTGGGCAGGTGGGATTTTGGTGCTGAGCGTACAGACAATTATTGGCCGTGGTGATGCATGCAATTTCCCTTGGCCATAGAGCGATTGTCGGTGGTTTCCCCCCTCCAAGAAAAAGTTCCACAACTCTGGGCAATCTCCCCCCCCCACAAAAGGGCTCAACACCTTTGGGCAATCCCCCCCCCCCTTTTTTGTTGTGGTCCCAAAAAACAGGGGTCGTTTTATACATGGGGTTATACACAGAAAAATATGGTATTTTACTGCCCAAAATAAAGTCACGCCTGTTGCTCTGGCCACCTCTGCCTCATCCACCTTTTGCCTCTGGCGACACTCACCACTGGCATGCAACTCCTGCTCCCCCCCCCCAGAAAGGCTTCCCATGAAGAAACACAGCCCTCAGGCTGAAAAAGGTTCCCCACCCATGAGTCTAGCATCACCGTGCCAGCAGTTACCAATTTTAAAAGCTGTCATTGCTTCTGAATTGATGGCCCAAAGAGCAATTTGCTGGTCCTTGTTATTCTTTTGCATAAATGAAAGATTAGCAGTGTTCAACCACAATTTGAGTTCCTGAAAATTGCTTTGGCAGAGAAAGATGACATGAAGTTCATTATTACATTGCTGTTAACAAGTCTCTCTCTCCCCGCCCCCCAATATTTTCAGGAAAATCTAAGAGGTGGCAGAGAGTCATATTTTACCTTGAGCTTAATTCCTTACACCAAGCTGTTTTTCTTCTTAATGTGTGATGCTGTCTCATTAAAACAATACAAAGGGGCATTTCAGATTTCTGTCTACAGTGAGACTCAAATGGCTCATTACAGTCTCATTCCCGGTTATCTGTTGAGTATGCAAATGTAGCCACAGTCCTCTATACATTTTGGCTACTCAATTCAAATGTGTTACAAAAGGCTGTCTCAGCGATAACTGGTTTGTGGTGGGCAGGTGGGCAGGCTGGTGCTTTTGTTGGTTGACATCATTTAAACTCGAAGCAGAATTCACCAGCCACTGGAGTTAAGCAGACCCAGAGTTGGGGCACAATCTTGCAAAAACGTGGCATACAAATAAACAGATGGGATGAGATGAACTTAGGCTTCCTCCCTCCCAACCTTGGATTCACAGATATTTCCATGGCACCAATGAAGCTTTTCATGGAAATAAGAGATACACCTATGAAATAGCAGCCTTGCTAATCTGTCCAGCAGAGTTGACTTTTTTTTAACCAAACCTTGATCCAAGTCTGCATTTTCCTCCAAACATCTGTTTTCCGTTTTGCATAACATGGTGAGTCTGTCACGAATTCCTTGCGGCGCTTTTTAGCGAAACGCTCAGAGTCCCAGGTTTCTTTTCAGTGCAGTCTTTCTAATGTGAGCTATATACAAGTATTTACAAAAACAGTCCATGCAGAGTACCTGCTCCTTAAGGCAAACGAATACTCTCCACCACAGCACCACCACACCACAGCACAACCACCACATACTGTTGAGCAGGCTTTCCTTTTTAAAACAGGTGATAGCCAATCACATTAATCCCATTCCTGCTGAGTCACTCTGACCCAGCACTTCACAGAGTATTGCATCAGCCTGTTGAAGCCTGCAGACTTACTCAGTATCCTGCGAATCCCAACAGAGTCCAGATAGACTAACCTCATTAACGCATCACATTAGGTCTGAGCTAGAACGACACCCATGTTAGTAATTTCTCTCTCTCTCTTTCTCTCTCTCTCTCTCCATCAATTGCAAAACCCAAGCCTTGTCTTTGGGCCCCTTCTCAAAATGTCTACATTCATTTGAAATGAGTTGGGCACCGTGGTATGGAAATAATATGATAGATTATAACTGTATCTTCTTCTTCTTCTTCTTCTTCTTCTTCGTCGTCGTCGTCGTCATCGTCTTCTTCATTTCATCTGTATACTGCTCTATATTCTAAAGGAAAGATCTCAAAGAGGTTGACAGCACATTAAAACATCAAATAAAAACAATCCAGAATAAAACTAATTCAAGATTCAAGGAAAACATTTCAGGTCCTTCTCTAAGTGACATTTTGCTTTCCCTATATTTCATTACCTGCTTAATTTATATAGCTGCCACATAGCAGAAGTGCTCTAGGGAGCCAGTGTGGTGTAGTGGTTAGAGTGTCGGACTGGGAGATCAGGGTTCAAATCCCCACTCACTGAGGAAGCTCACTGGGCAACCTTTGGGGTTGCTTTGAGGTTGAGCTGCTTTGAGGTTTCATTACAGGCTGTGAAATAAAATAAATAAATAAAAGACCCAAAGATCTCAGGAACCCGCTGCACAATAACTCTGAGCAAGGCTTTCAGTGTGGCTGTCCCTGTTCAGTCGTCGTGACTAGTAGCTAGCTACCTCTGGCTAGAAGTGAACACAGTAGCAGCAAATCAGTTGCAAGCTATGACTGCCAAAACAACAACAACAACAACAACAACAACAACAACAACAACAACAACAACAACAATTTATTATTTATACCCCACCCATTTGGCTGAGTTTCCCCAGCCACTCTGGGCAGCTCCCAGTCGAGTGTTAAAAACAATACAGCATTAAATATTAAAAACTTCCCTAAATAGGACTGCCTGCAGATGTCTTTTAAAAATAGGATAGCTGCTTATTTCCTTGACATCTGCTGGGAGGGCGTTCCACAGGGCGGGCGCCAATACCGAGAAGGCCCACTGCCTGGTTCCCTGCAACCTCACTTCTCGCAATGAGGGAACTGCCAGAAGGCCCTCGGCACTGGATCCCACTGGATCTCTGTAGCACTCTGTATCACTTGGGGAGCAATCCTGTGCACAACTAGATGGTGTGGATCAAGCCAGTGAAAGTTAAGCCAGCGTAAAGTTATACCAGATCTAAACCCCATTCTGCAGAGGGGCTGCTGCTCACCTTATGCCTGGCAGAGGGGAAACAAGCCTTTAAAATAGCATTGTATATTAGGTTTCCAGGCCATGTGACTGAGCTGAACATGTTTAGGATTTAGCTTAAGTCATCTCTGCCTGGTCTTGCCCCTGCCACCCAAATTCTAACAGGTTTCCCCCAACAATAGACTGCCTAAGGGTAGGACTGGCATAGGAAATGATGGCAGGGGCATGGCTAATAAACGTTTCTCTGCTCTCTCTGTGTGTGGCAGCCCTGTGGCAACATCTGTTTGGATGAGCAGTTTAGGATGCAAAGAATCTCTGACTCAGCTGGGCTCAGCCCACATTAAGTCCTCACTCCTGGGTCAGCCAAACATACACTGGCGAAAAAGGTGAGCTGAGGTTGATGGAAGCCCCCAACCAGGCCAAATCAGACTGTTGTTGTTGTTTAGTCATTTAGTCGTGTCCGACTCTTTGTGACCCCATGGACCAGAGCACGCCAGGCACTCCTGTCTTCCACTGCCTCCCGCAGTTTGGTCAAACTCGTGCTGGTAGCTTCAAGAACACTGTCCAACCACCTCGTCCTCTGTCGTCCCCTTCTCCTTGTGCCCTCCATCTTTCCCAACATCAGGGTCTTTTCCAGGGAGTCTTCTCTTCTCATGAGGTGGCCAAAGTATTGGAGCCTCAGCTTCAGGATCTGTCCTTCTAGTGAGTACTCAGGGCTGATTTCCTTAAGAATGGATAGGCTTGATCTTCTTGCAGTCCATGGGACTCTCAAGAGTCTCCTCCAGCACCATAATTCAAAAGCATCAATTCTTCGGCGATCAGCCTTTTTTATGGTCCAGCTCTCACTTCCATACATCACTACTGGGAAAACCATAGCTTTTACTATATGGACCGTTGTTGGAAATCAGACTGTAGGATTTTAAAATTCCCGTATTTTTGTTTTAGCAGCCAGTAGTAAAATAGCGAACTGTTACCAGATAGAAATAAGGCAAGAGTATTCAGATTCTGTCAAGGATGCAAGTTAGCTCTCAACGCTTCTTCATTAGCTTCCATTAATGCTAATGAGAACAATGCTGTTTGCCCATGGAAGGGAGAATATAGAGCCCTCTGTTGATATATATTTATGAATGTAGATATGTTTATTCCTTTAGCTAATTTAAAACCCTACCATCTGTAGCTTTAAATTTATTCATTGATGCCTGCAAATTGAAAGAGGCAGCATGGAGCCAACATTAATTTAGAGGGAGCAATCTGATTATGCGGTGAAATATGTCAGTCATAAGGCACAAAATGAAGGTTGCAATTTCGCTTCCCCTTTGCCAAGATTAGAGAGACACCAGGCAGAGCTCGATGTTATTGCGTTGAGATCAATTGTTTGGGGAGAGGTTAAAATACACAGGTTAAAAATTTATGGCACAATTATCAACAGGATCATTAGTGTCACAAAGGGTCCCTATTATTCTCCATAAGCACCTGATCAGCCTTAATGCTTTTATTAAAAAGAGTGGATTCCTAGAACAATAGCTTAATTTGGAGCAGGGTGAACCTCCTGGCCTGAAATAGCGAGGGAGTAGTCTAGGTGTGCTCTGGTCCATGGGGTCACGAAGAGTCGGACACAACTAAACGACTAAACAACAACAACAGTCTAGGTGTGGCAAGAGCCCTTCCTTTTAACCACAGTAAAGACTCCTACGGCACTGTGAAACACAGACAAATGCACTGTGGCATAATCTTCTGTAGGTTAGGAGCCATTTCATTAGATGTGTGGAATATACCTGGCAAATTGGGCTATAGCCCATAAAAGCTTATGCCTGTGATGTTGCCCGTGCACTGAGAGATACTTGCATCTGGGAAACATGCTCAAAAATGCAGTACCAGATGCAGGACAGACAAGGCACAAATTCAGCTGTGCCCATGTACAGCTCATTTTCTCTGTACAGTGGTACCTTGGTTCTCAAACTTAATCCGTTCCGGAAGTCCATTCCAAAACCAAAGCGTTCCAAAACCAAGGCACACTTTCCCATAGAAAGTAATGCAAAATGGATTAATCCGTTCCAGACTTTTAAAAACAACCCCTAAAACAGCAACTTAACATGAATTTTACTATCTAATGAGACCATTGATCCATAAAATGAAAGCAATAAACAATGTACTGCAGTCACACAACCAATCAATCAGTAGCTGAACTGTGTTCCACACAGTCACAAAAATGAAACAAAAAGAGCAGCAAAAACAAAAACGCAAAATCAAAGCAAAACCAGACAGACCTCAGAGTAACACTCAAAACAGATGTGTGGCACTCAAATCGGAAGTGTAACACTCAAAACGGAGCACGTTCGGCTTCCGAAAAAAGCTCACAAACCAGAACACTTACTTCCGGGTTTGCAGTGTTTGGGTTCCAACTTGTTTGAGCACCAAGGCGTTTGAGAACCAAGGTACCGCTGTACACTGCTTTCCCAAATATATTGCTCTCAGTACAGTTCGCAACACAGCAACATGACATCAGAGCAACCAAGCCCATGGCCTGGCAATACCGCTATCTCCCTCAATCTCCTCTGAATGTTCATGCATTCTGTAAAGACCGCTTGCCTTTTTAAGTGCCACTGCACGATCCATTTAATACACAACATTTTATTCTGCTGAAGATGTGATCGGGACCCAACATGGGCAAGCTTCCCTTTCCTTACTGAAAGTGTCAGCGTTGTAAGTGCTAACAGCTGCACAAATAAAGAGGGCAGGAGTAGCTAACCACAGCCACTGACCACTTACATGGAGAACGTTGCATTTCCCAAGGCACAATAGCCTGTGGTTTTCCTTTTCCATGCCAGTGAAGGCCGCAATCTCTCAGGCTATGGCTATAAACCTTGTTGATTCAAGGCACCAAGCCTCCAACATACGTCACACTGACCACTGGAGCATGTGTGTAATGGATCCTATCAATCCAGCGTGGGGTGAAGTCATACTGGGGACCAGTTCATAGACCCAAGCTGGACCTACACTGACCTGTTCACAAACGACTATTATAGATAGATAAAAGAGGATATACTCGACTCGACTATTTTGAGGACAGGTTACAGCAATGTATAAAATCCATAGCAGAAATTGGTAACTGAACAGGTGATGAGAAGGGGTGAATGTATTTTGAAATGAAAGCTGGAAAAAGTTATTGTATTGGGAGCAGTAAAGGAGGGAGGAAAATAGAGGGGACATCTGGGGTGGGTGGGAAGTCAGCTTTTAAATGTGTATTGAATTTGTTTTAATTTGGTGACAGTTTGTGAAAAATTATGGAAAATCAATAAAAATAATTGGCAAAAAACAAACAAAACCCACCAACCTGTTTAATGTTATTTCCCCCTATTAGAACAATATTAGATATGTTGTTCTAAAACGTCACAGGGCATACTTGTTAACAAAAACGTTTTTCACCTGGGTCTTTTTATTTAAATGTAGGTAATACCCAGCCCCACCATTTCCCAAAATACTGTTTCTTTCCCTGCTGGTGGTTGCTGGCAGCTCTGCTTTTACACATTTTAATCCTCCCTCCCTCCCTGTCCTTTTTAAATCTGCCCCTTGAATACCAAACTCTGAGTGTTGTTGGATGCAAAAAAAAGGTAAAACACTACATAGGGACATGTGAGCAGGGTTTCACCAATATAGCAGCATAAAACGATTAAAACTTAAGCAATAAATAAGACAAGGTAATAGCGCATTATGAACGTAAAAAGGAGCACATTGTGTGTCCATCTACGTTATCGAAACCATTTCTTAACCCTTCCTTAACGTTAAAAACCATGTATATAGATCCACCCCTCCATGTGGGAAAGTGGGTGTAGATTATTATAATTGTTCATTAATCAACTTCCATATATCATCTCTCTCTCTCTCTCTCTCTCTCTCTCTCTCTCTCTATCTCTCTCTCTCTCTCTCTCTCTCTCTCTCTCTATCTCTATCTCTATCTCTCTCTCTCTCTCTCTCTCTCTCTATCTCTCTATCTCTATCTCTATCTCTATCTCTATCTCTATCTCTATCTCTATCTCTATCTCTATCTCTATCTCTATCTCTATCTCTATCTCTATCTCTATCTCTATCTCTATCTCTATCTCTATCCAGTGGTACCTCAGGTTACATACGCTTCAGGTTACAGACTCTGATAACCCAGAAATAGTACCTCGGGTTAATAACTTTGCTTCAGGATGAGAACAGAAATCGTGCGGCGGCAGCGGGAGGCCCCATTAGCTAAAGTGGTGCTTCAGGTTAAGAACAGTTTCAGGTTAAGTACGGACCTCCGGAACGAATTAAGTACTTAACCCGGTGGCACTGTGGCCTAGGAGTTGCTGATCAGAAGGTCGGCGGTTCGAATCCCCACGACGGGGTGAGCTCTCGTTGCTCGGTCCCTGCTCCTGCCAACCTAGCAGTTCGAAAGCATGTCAAAGTCAAGAAGATAAATAGGTACCGCTCCGGCGGGAAGGTAAATGGCATTTCCGTGCGCTGCTCTGGTTTGCCAGAAGCGGCTTAGTCATGCTGGCCACATGACCCGGAAGCTGTACGCCGGCTCCCTCAGCCAAGCGAGATGAGCGCCGCAACCCCAGAGTCGGTCACAACTGGACCTAATGGTCAGGGGTCCCTTTACCTTTACCACTGTATTACAATGACTAAGAAAACAGAAATTTTAAATTCTTATCGCAAATTGTTTTGGCCTTCATCAGTTGCTCTGATAAAAATAAAAAAATTCCTTCCAGTAGCACCTTAAAGACCAACTAAGTTAGTTCTTGGTATGAGCTTTTGTGTGCATGCACACTTCTTCAGAAAGCTCATACCAAGAACTAAATTAGTTGGTCTTTAAGGTGCTACTGGAAGGAATTTTTTTATTTTGACTATGGCAGACCAACACGGCTACCTATCTGTATCTGATAAAAATGATGCTGTTTCCAAAGAGGCAATTAACATTTGGGAAGGTGGCATGTCCTGCACATTGCCTAGGCACCAGGGAACATTTTCCCCTCTCTCCTTCCCTTCCCCATTAAAGTAAGCAGCATCCTGAGCATACACTGAGAGGAGATGCAACCTTCCTTTGGCTGCCTAGTCAGACCAGCTCTGCAAAATGTGCTGATGAAAAGAGAGAGAGAGAGAGATTATCTCATAATCTTCTTTTTAATTACAAATGCATTATGAATTACAGCGCATCAGAGTCGGGCTCAGAAATTGCAAACAAGTGAGATTTGTGGTACGGCTCTACTAATTACCAGTTTCATCAGCATCAATAGCTCTTATATAGGATGATCTTGTTCATTTTGGTTTTATCGTTGTGTTTTAATTATAAATCACTCAGAGAGAGATATTTAAAACTCTCTTTCTCCACATATATAGGCTGAACTCTGGTATAAAAGTATAACACAAAGAGAAAAGAAAGGAATGGCATCAGCTAACATTAGCAATAAAAATAAGTCCTCAATCCTCAATTACTTTACACTAAAGTAAACAGTCCATATGTCATAATAGCTATGAGACTGAATTTTAAGATATGAGTTCGAATGAAGAAAAGTGAGATCTTCAGTCCATTTCGAAACGGATGCTGGGGGTTTACCCTTCCAGTTTTGAAGTATATGTCAATTCTAAGGATCCAACTTGTGTTGCCCATCTGTTAGTCCCTCGTCTGCAGGAATGCAATTTAAAGTTTGCGAACATCTGCAGGTATCAAGGATTTCTCCAAAGCAAAGTTAATATGAGCATTAATTTATGAGCAGCTCCCAGAATTATTTGGGGGAATTCCTTGACTGTTTAAAGTGGTGTCAGCGTGCTTCAAATGTATGGTGTGAATGTGGCCCAAGATGGGTTAGGGAACTCAGGATCAGGGGCCAAATGTGGTCCTCCAGGCCTGAATACTCTCCACTTTCCTCACTCCATGCCCTTCTTGGATGTTTCTGCCTGACTAAACTGTGTCCTTGTAGATGCCCCTTGTTTGCCTCAACAGAGAGAGAGATGTCTCTGTGTGGAAAACTCTAACCTACATGGGGCTGGAAGCCAGCCTACCTTATACACACAAGTGCCGACTCCTAGGGGCCGAAGCAGTTTTGGGGCCCCCAACATATATTTTGAGGGGTTTGGGCCTCAATTTTCAGAGGGTGTTCAGCTCTGCCCCCCGGCTCCTTGTGATGTTGTATCAGGTCTCCTCAATGATCAGAAGATGCTGGCACCTCTGCTTACAAAGGTAAGGGCCGCATCCGTCCTCCCTCCCAAGGCATGTGGCCCCCAAATGTTGTCCATGAGGAAATGTGAATAATCTTTCCCCACCCCTGGGTTGGAACATACGCCCCACTCCCTGATGGATTAGCACTTAGGGCAAAGTTTCCCAAACTTGGGTCTCCAGCTGTTTTTGGACTACAATTCCCATCATCCCTGACCACTGGTCTTGCTAGGTAGGAAAGATGGGAGTCATAGTCCAAAAAAACCAGTTTGGGAAACACTGACTTAGCGCATGGTGTCAAAGCAATCCTCGTTTATTTTACTGGCAGGATCTGGGAGGATTTTATTCGCATCTTCCCGCTTCTGAAGAGGGCGAAACGATGAGTCATGCGCCCCAGATTTAAGATGAGAAAGAAGATGATGCCACTTATTCCCACAAACTGACTCCGGTAAGGGCACAAGAAATGACTCCCCCTGCGAAACGGCAGGTAGCAATTTCCATTCTGTGGTCCATTTATGACCATCTGCATTACAGAGGAGCAGCGTCTGTCGTAAACGATACTCCTCTTTCTGGGGGAGGTTGCATAAGTCTCAGATTACGTGCTGATTGAAATATATATGTCACCTTTGCTGCCAAAAGAAAAAAGAAAAAAGCAATTGTAGAGGCCTACATGTTGTTCAGAGAGCAGGAAATCAGACTTGTTTTTTTCAGTAATGACTTCTCTTAACCCACCGGCAGTTATCTTAAGAAAATGTTACGAACAACACACATCATAAGGCAAACAACCGCAGCGCATTTTCAAACCCCATCCCGTTTTCTGCTAGAGGTTTAAATGGTTTACGTGGGGTCCCAATTTTTTTTGCATCCACTTTCAAAGCTGGATTGGCTGAGGGCAGCAAAGGCCAAGGGACTTTCCCAAAGTTCTACAGGAAATCGGAAGCTCAGACGGGATTAGAAAATCCCACAATTCACTTGGCTGCTCTCCTTTTGCTCTTCCAACATCAAGCAGGACGGTGCCTAAAGGCAGGTTTAAAACTGAGTGTGTTTTTTGTAATATCTGGCTTCTGAATCATTACTGGATTTCTTCCAGCAAATAATAAAACTTACATTGTCAGTCACAATCCATGACAGTCAGAAGCACAGAGCAAACTGTATGGGAACTCGGACAGAAAACAGACTTGTTGTGTAGGGTTACAACTCTATAACCTACAGAACAATACAGGTTGCTGCCATCCATCTATTCACGGTCTCTAGCGGAGAGCATAGAGATCTGCTATGGTGGTTGCAATGGAGAAAAGGTTTGCAATGATATTCCCTACCTACTTATGTTTCCAGGCACAACTCAAAGTGTTGGCGCTGACCTTTAAAGCCCTAAAAGGCCTTGGTCCAGTATACATAGTCTGCATAGTTGGGACAGAGCGCAATCTCAGAATACCAAATGGAAAGCTCTTCCATATATCCGCACCCTGGAACAGATGTGGAAGACTTTCCGTCTTTCAGATGTTGTTGCACCACAACTCCCATCATCATTGGCCATGCCAGCAAGTGCTGTTGGGAGTTGGAGTGTAGCAATTATGGAGCGACACAGGTACATCTGTGTCCTGGAAAGTAATCCATAACTTAGACTCTGAATCTTATCCCTGAATGACCTTCTTTTTTGAAGCTGCCTTATCCATAGCAAAAGGCAACCCACATCTTTTCCAGCACATCCCATCTGTAATCCTTCCTTCCTCTCTCACATGCCGCCTCTTCTTCTTCTTCTTCTTCTTCTTCTTCTTCTTCTTCTTCTTCTTCTTCTTCTTCTTCTTCTTCTTCTTCTTCTTCTTTCTCTTAGAGGAAACATACCAGGTGTACATTTAGCAAATCAATTTCCATGATAAAATCAAGGATATTAAAAATTATAGAAGATTATACAGGGACAGAATGGCAGTCAGCCATTGTTCCAAAAGATTGGATCAGTACTGAGAATCAGATGACTAAGCTACTTGGTCATGAATGAAATATTTGTTTTTACTACTCTGTGTGTGGAAGAGTTCTGGCACCATCAGAAGGAGCTTGGAATAAAATGAAGATGGCGGAAGCACTTTTGAAGGGCATCAAATATGACTTTCTCTAAACCAGCAGCTCCGACTTCAGTTCCCTTCTAACTTGGGTTAATAACAGACTTGATGAAAATATGAGCAAGGGTGATGGTTAGTTCCGTACATCGTGGTTGTGGTCACATGCCAATTCCTTGACAATGAATCAACTGGAAATCATGCATTCAAAGGTTAATGGAAAACTGGGAAGTAATTAGTCCTGGTCAAAAGTCCAACGATGCCAACATGATTTTCTAAGCCCAGGACACTTGGGGCCTCTGCTCCACTCATATAAAAAAATACATATATTTGTGTGAAATTTGCATATGCTTGGTGTGGTATGCAAATGTGTGTCCTCTTCTGCAGGGCA
Organism: Podarcis bocagei; assembly: GCF_964188305.1. NCBI lineage: Eukaryota > Metazoa > Chordata > Lepidosauria > Squamata > Lacertidae > Podarcis > Podarcis bocagei. Next base: position 80,776,885 of record NC_138133.1, on the reverse strand, counting down.
GGTGGAGGAACCTGAAATAAATCAGGGGCCACAGGTGAGTAATGAGATCTCTATTAGAGAGAATATCAATAGGTGAAGCATTTCCTATTCCTGTATTTCCATGCTAGGAAATGTATCTCATTTATTGAGCAAGATGTATAGACTGCTTAATAAATAACCATGTGAGTGATTTAAATAAAATAGGAAAATACATAAGATAGTAAAAGATTTAACCTCTTGAATTTCTGCTGGCCTTCTTTCTCTTCAAGGCAGAATTGTAAGCCAGTTATATTCCTGAAGGTCTTTCGTCAATTGTTCTTAGGCTGATCTATTGATCTTAGGCTGGCAGTACTACCTTCAGTGCAAGACCAGGCATCGTATTTCAGTTGGCTGAGGGTGTCAAAAGAGATTTAAGATTTACGGTAACCAAGGTCAAGACGTCCATGCTTGGATAAATTCAATATTAAATTGTTTAAAAGGAAGCAGCATGGTCTAAGAGAATTTGTTATGGCTATTTATTATTCATGCTTCCTAACAACTTTAGCAATGTTATCATCTAGCTCAGCCAATAGAGCATGAGACCCTGAATCTCAGGGTTGTGGGTTTGAGTCCTACACTGGGCAAAAAGGTTCTTGCATTGCAGGGGGTTGGACTAGATGACCCTTGGGGTCCCTTCCAACTCTACAACAGACAAAGATCATAAGACGACCTGGACGGTTTCCAGATTCTGTGTACGGATCTGTAGGCGCAGACCATCCCCAACCCAAACTAGTTCATTAAGAAAATCCCCAAACTTGGTTCCATGGGTAACTCTGGGTCATCTCTCTGTGGTAGCTTATCTTAAAGTTTTAAGTGTCTATACGCTTATCGCATTTATAAATTTTAAATTTATTGTTCTGCATTGTTTTAAATGTTTGTTTTCCTTCTGGGATTGTACCCCCAAGTGTGTTTTATCAGCTGGTCTCTGACTGTAATAAATTATCTATCTATCAGACAGCTTGTCTTCTTTTTTCTGTTGTTGTTGTTGTTTGAGCCTTTGACATAAACACACCCATTTTACAGTTCGTACTATCGGCCAAAGATTGTACCACCCCAAAGAATATTCTTGCGTGAAGAGGGTGATCCCCCATGGAAGAGAGAGCAAACTTATTTTCTCCTGCTCTGGAGGGTAGGACTCAAACCAAGGGCTTCAAGCTACAAGAAAGCAGATTACGACTCAACATATGGGGAAACTTTCTGACAGTAAGAGCTGTTTGATAGTGGAATGGGCTCCCTCAGGAGGTTGTGGGCTCTCCTTCCTTGGAGGTTTTTATCATAGAATCATAGAATCATGATTGGAATAGACCACAAGGGCCATCGAGTCCAACCCCCTGCCAAGCAGGAAACACCATCAGAGCACTCCTGACATATGGTTGTCAAGCCTCTGCTTAAAGACCTCCAAAGAAGGAGACTCCACCACACGCCTTGGCAGCAAATTCCACTGTCAAACAGCTCTTACTGTCAGGAAGTTCTTCCTAATGTTTAGGTGGAATCTTCTTTCTTTTCTTTAATCAGAGTTTGGATGGTCATCTGTCATGGATGCTTTAGCTGAGATTCCCACGTTGCAGGGGTTGGACTAGATGACCCCTGGGTCCCTTTCCAATTCTATGATTCTACAAAATCCTGGAGAGCCACTGCCACCCAGTGAGGACAATCCAAAGCCAGGTGGACCAAGTGGGTTGACTTGGCAGCTTCCTTTTTTCTTCTATCTCTGAGGAAGGACAATGTGTGTGGAACAGATCTCGGTGTTTCAATTTCTGGGAATGGAGTTGAGAGATGACCTAACCTGGGGGAGAAAACAGCAAAGACCTGATGAAGAGAGCACAGCAGAGGTTATATTTTCTGAGAATCCTCCAGAAAAACAATCTCTCAAAGGACCTGTTGATGGCATTTTACCATTGTACTGTTGAGAGTGTATTAACTTATGGTCTGTGTGTGTGGTTTGGGAGCTGCACGGCCAGGGAAAAAACAATGCTGTCCAGGATTGTAAAGACTGCAGAGAGAATAATTGGGTGCACTCTTCCCACCTTGGATCAAATCTATGCTGTCAGGTGGCATAAGAAAGCTGCAGAGATAGTGCAGGATAGTGCGCACCCCGGAAATGATCTCTTTCAGCTTCTGCCTTCTGGAAGAAGTTACAGGGTTATAAAGACTAGGACTAGCCGCCTGAGAAACAGTTTCTATTCAAATGCGATTTTGGTTTTAAACACAGTGTAAGGTAGTCTCTATGGGAGAATATTGTATTTAATTATGGGGTATCAGAGTTTTTAGGGGGCTAACCAGGCTGGGATAGCAGGGATAGCAGGCTTGTTGGTTTTTGAATGTCTGATGTAGATTTTCAGTTTCGTTGTTCTGTATGGGACAATGACAATAAAGATTATCGTATTGGAAGAACATCAGTCTTGCACACAGAAAGTCCCAGGTTCAGTCCCCAGCTTCTCTAGATAGGGCTGGGAATATTCCCTGGCTGAAAAACCCAATAGAAACTGCTGTTGGTCAGTGTGGACATGCCTCAGTGGGACAGAGCAATGGTGGGGCTTCCTATAAGCAGGCTTCCTAGATTCCTAAAACCAGTTGTGATTAACTTTAGTGCATGTAATCAACCTCAGAATGAAACCCTTGCTCATTGCACCAGCTTTGGGTTTTATCTGTATGAGAGAGCTTTGTAAACAAGGGGCTGAAAGGCATGAATTCATGCATCCAAAGTCCAAGTCCGCAGCGAAGAGGTGGCACCCACAGAAAACCAGTGCTAGTTCTGCCGTGGACTTTGAAGTGCCGCTGTGCAACGATTAGCTGGTGTTGTTTAACAAACAGCAGCCTGGTCCCATCCGACTCTTTTGAGACTAGTAGCCAGGTGACAATTTTCCCTCCACAGCCAAGGACTTCAAACTTCTGGACAAAAGTTATCCAGCTGGATGTAGGCACAAGAGGTCAGAGCACAATTGTTACGGAGGGGGGATGGCAGCGGCTTTTCTCATGGCCCTTGGATCAAAGGGAGATTTCCTTCCCAGTGAAACGCCAGTGCTATCAGAGTCTCGCTACTGGGCTGATAATATCATTTGTTTTAGCTTCGCTCTTTTCCATGGCCAAGTACTTTCAAGTTGTGATTATGCTTCACCTTTTTTTAAAAAAAAGAAATCCGAAATAGGGATTCTCATCCCTCCGTGAATAGGAAAGGATGGATTTTTGCTCCTCTCACTTTTCCAATCTTAAATTCAGTTTGCCACTTTTTAAAAAAAAAAAGTCCTCAGAAAAATTATCAGCGTTGTCACTTGCATTCCCTAAATGTTCAAATTTTGAATTTTCCCTAGTATCCTTTTTAAAACACACACAGAGCAACAACATGATTTTCACTACTAAATGCAATTCTTATGCCCACGTTCTGCTAATGATAGAGCCGTGTGCACATTTCTTGGTTGGGGATCTATATCTCAAAATTGAACGGAAGTGAGTTTTGAAAGGGGGTTGCATTTCAGTTTGCTTACAAACCTAGGAAGCTGTCTTATATGGAATAAGGCCGGTTAGGAACCCGAACACACTTAGGCTATTCAGCAGCACAGACTGCAAGGTAATCAGGGCATCAGATGTTATTAAAACATAGATCCATTGTTTACCATATTGGATTAGGCTTCTAAACTTGGTCATGAAGAGCCTCAGTTTTAGTAACCCAGGTGCTAACCTGAAATCCCTTCTGCCATATTTTCACAAGGTTTCTACTTATGTTATTTTCCTCCTCTATTTGATGTCAAAACTATTTGATGCCTGGATAAAGGGAGACCGAGAGGAGATATGATAGCTACCTTCATAGAGCCAGCGTGGTGCAGTGGTGAAGAGCGGTAGACTCATAATCTGGTGAACCGGGTTCGTGTCTCCGCTCCTCCACATGCAGCTGCTGGGTGACCTTGGGCCAGTCACGCTTCTCTGAAGTCTCTCAGCCCCACTCACCTCACAGAGTGTTTGTTGTGGGGGAGGAAGGGAAAGGAGATTGTTGGCCGCTTTGAGACTCCTTAAGGGGAGTGAAAGGCGGGATATCAAGTCCAAACTCCTCTTCAAATATCTAAAGGACTGTCTCATGAAAGATGGAGCAAGCTTGTTTTCTCCTGCTCTGGAGGGTAGGATCCAAACCAAGGGATTCAAGCTATAGGAAAGGAGATTCCAACTAAATATCAGGAAGAACTTTCTGAGAGCCAGAGAGCTGTTTGAGAGTGGAATGGACTTCCTCGAGAGGTGGTGAACTCTCCTTCCTTGGAGGTTTTTAAGCAGAGGTTAAGTGACCATCCGTCATGGATGCTTCAGTTGAGATTCCTGCATTGCAGGGGGTTGAACTAGGTGATCCTACTCCCTTCTTACTCTACATTTTTATGGTACAGTGGTACCTCGGGTTATAGACACTTCAGGTTACAGATGCTTCAGGTTACAGATGCTTCAGGTTACAGACTCCACTAACCCAGAAATAGTACCTTGGGTTAAGAACTTTGCTTCAGGATGAGAACAGAAATCGTGTGGTGGCAACGGGAGGCCCCATTAACTAAAGTGGTGCCTCAGGTTAAGAACAGTTTCAGGTTAAGAACGGACCTCCAGAACGAATTAAATTCTTAACCCGAGGTACCACTGTACTATGAAAAATCAGGGCAATCTACTCCTCTGTACCACATATCCAAGCTGTCAACAGCTTGGACTGGAAATGGGCAGGATGGGGGGGGGGCATCTGCTAAATTGTTTGATTTGGACTAACGCTTGTCGCTTGAAATCAAGTTACGAGGCTAGCAGTGAGAGTCGGTGCTGCAATTTGATTCGAGTCCCTTCAAGAAATGCTTTCGGCCATCCGGCTCCATTCCAGAATACAGCAATCCTTGGGACATCTGCCAGGGAAATCCAATAACACGCAGGACATAATGGAATAGCAAGGCTGGACCCATATGTCATAGGTTGTACATACTCTCTCTCTCGTCTTATATTCTTCCATTCTCAGTTAGCTAATGTTTCCACAGTAGCAACCAAAGCTAAACCCAAGGGCAGCACTAAAAGATGGGGATTTCAATTTTCCTTTAAACATTTCCCAATGATCATGATTTTCTTACAAGTAGCCTGGGACCATCCCCACCCATTCCCTTCTGCCTCTGGTGCTTCTGTTGCTAGTGCCTCTTTGGCTATAGAAATTCAAGGCATGATAGAGGATTAGAGTGTTGGACTATTGCAATGCGCTCTATGTGGGGCTACCTTTGAAGGTGACCCGGAAACTGCAATTAATCCAGAATGCGACAGCTAGACTGGTGACTGGGAATGGCCGCCGGGACCACATAACACCGGTCCTGAGAGATCTGCATTGGCTTCCAGTATGTTTCCAAGCACAATTCAAAGTGCTGGTGCTGACCTTTAAAGCCCTAAACGGCCTCAGTCCTGTATACCTGAAGGAGCGTCTGTACCCCCATCATTCTACCCAGACACTGAGGCCCAGCGCGAGGGCCTTCTGGCGGTTCCCTCATTGTGAGAAGTGAGGTTACAGGGAACCAGACAGAGGGCCTTCTCGGTAGTGGTGCCCGCCCTGTGGAACGCCCTCCCACCAGATGTGAAAGAAATAAGCAGCTATCTTCTTTTTAAAAGACATCTGAAGGCAGCCCTGTTTAAGGAAGTTTTTAATATTTAATGCTGTATTGTTTTTAACACTTGATTGGAAGCCGCCCAGAGTGGCTGGGGAAACTCAGCCAGATGGGCGGGGTATAAATAATAAATTATTATTATTACTGTTATTGTTATTATCCAGTCCATTTTACCATCTTCAAGTGGTTCCACGTGCTTTATCTTTGTAATCCTCGCAAACAGCCTTTTAAAGCAGGACATGATACCTGCGAACCTGCACTTGCTGGCATGGTTAGTGATGGAGGGCACTTCTAGAAGGACGTTCCTGGGAGTCTGTTCTGCTTAACTTCTTCCACAGCCTCTAGTTCTCCTCTGCAAATGATTCCCCCAGGCCACCGTTTCCCACAGCCTGGCTTACTTCAAGTTTCAGACCCTGGCTGAGAGAAGGAAATAATTAAAAGCAGTCAGGGGGAGGTATCTGCATGGAGAACTGGGCAGCAGGGGAAGGATTAAGGATCCCCAGCTGTTCCTAGCAATTCAGTGTACGTAAATCTTGGGCTCCGTGTGATATCATCGTGCAAATGCGGGAAGCCCAATTGGAAGAGCAGTCTTCTGCTTTGAGAACTGAGTGGGCTTTCAGCTGACCATCACCCCTTGAGAGAGAAGATTTGGGCTCGATCAGCCCCTACTCTGACCCAGTAAGGCTATTTGTAGAATTCTAATTGTTTATCCTTCGAAGAGAAATAAAAGTTTCTCTCCTACATAAAAGGACACAGAGTTAAAAGTATGTAAACACAACTTCTGATTTCTTATCGTAGTTCTGGTGGGGTCGGGACTTTGAGAGTTTTAAAAACTAATATCCCTATATAAGGAAGTCTGTAAAACCACTTCCTATTTCATAGGACAGGATATACCGAAGTAATGAGACAGTTTGGCATGAGTAACAAAAACGATTTCAACTGTATTTAAATGCTCTGAGAACATTTAAAGCCATCTTGGGATGTAAATCCCACTTTGATCACATCCACCCCCTAAACTCTAATTTAAAGGGTATTTTTCTTTCATTCATATGTTTTTAGGGGCAGGATAATAGGGTTGTGTCAGTTATGAGCACAGAAACCTTAGACTTCTCTCCTAAGCCGATGCAAGAACCCTGAGTCGGTACTATTATCCTTCTTTATGTTTTATAGAAACACAGTCACTTTCTCTAGCTTAACTGTTACAACAACAGTTACATATAAAATTTTTGCATTAATACAAAATTATTAATACACATAAACCAATGTCAATTGTTTCTCCTTCTGCAACACCTCCACCTCAGCCTCCTTGGCTCTCACCCAGGACTCCACCCATCCAATTTGGCTGTCTCCCATTGACAAAACAAGCTCACAGCCCACCCACAAAATTTCCCTGAAGAGGGTTCCTTTAGTGGAGAACGTTGAGTTCTCAGATTAGAGCGGCACCCTATATGATGCTAGAATTTGGTGTCCCTTCCTGTCTCTTGTGCTTTGTTCTACAGCATTGTTTTGGTCCACACAGACACCCAGCACAGCAAACCGGTCACACTACCCTAAAGCCACCTCTGGTTCCTTGAACCTCCTCACTTTACCCTAGTCTCTCCCTCTAGACTTGCTTCTAATGGGCAAGTTCAAGTGGACAGAGCACCCTCATTCTATGCATAGCTGTGTCCCATTCGGCAGTCAATTGCATTGTCCACATGCCGTTCCAGATATGGTAGGCTGGGTAAATTTTGCAGGAGGTCCCAGAAATGGGGAAAGGACATTGCTCCATGCATGGTTCTTCGTATGGCCTCTTCCCTTCTCCTTCTCCTCCTCCTCCTCCTCCTCCAGAAGAAGAGTTTGGATTTGATATCCCGCTTTATCACTATTCCCCCACAACAAACACTCTGTGAGGTGAGTGAGGCTGAGAGACTTCAGAGAAGCGTGACTAGCCCAAGGTCACCCAGCAGCTGCATGTGGAGGAGCGGGGAAGAGAACCCTGTCCACCAGATTATGAGTCTACCGCTCTTAACCACTACACCGCACTGGCTCACTATACCAGCAGATTCATGCAAGCCCCACCACATGTTGAAATTGTCTCTGACATCTCGAGGTATGTAATGGAGGAAAGCTGGGATATAAATGTAATACAGTCGTACCTTGGATCTGAATGCCCTGAAACTCAAACGTTTTGGCTCCCAAACGTTGATTGTTTCGGTTTGCGAACGTTCTTTTGGAACCTGAACTTCCAACAGGGCTTTCACAGCTTCTGATTGGCTGCAGGAGCTTCCTTGCAGCCAATCAGGAGCCGCGATTTGGTTTTCAAACATTTTGGAAGCTGAATGGACTTCCAGAACGGATTCTGTTCGACTTCCAAGATATGACTGTAAATACATTTCCCTAGAAAACGCATTTGCCTTTCAGATTTTGTCTGGTTTCAATCGCTCTGCGGTACTTTGGAAATCATTAATGACTCACTTTAATGTTTTTGATTACTGCGATACCTCTGCAGATTTTGTTCCCATTTGCTCTGTGGAAACGTAAACAAAACCTGCAAGAGCATCACAGCAAGTCATAGGAACAGGAGTGACTTGCTGTTTATGCATGTTCCTGCACGTGTTTATTTCAGTTGCAGTCTGGATTTTGGATTTTGTACTTCCGAAGCAAGCACTGGGAATCTATGGGCCTCTGGACACTGCAGGACTCCAGCTTCCCGCATCTCCAGGCAGCATGGCAAAGCATCATGGAGGAAGGGAGTTCACAATTTTCTTTTTTTTCCAGGTAAGTGTTTATTAATTTTCCAAAAGTAAAAGAAAGAATGAAATACCAAAGCATAAGAATAAAGAAAAGAAGTAACAACACAAAACGAATATACCATATATACAATAAAAGGTTTTCACCTATCAAATTAACATAGTCGTCTCTTTCTGGACTTCCTTCAGCCCGCCCGTAAATCTTCCGCAATAAGATTCTAGGATACACATTGCCTAGTATGTATTGTCATTAACCATTCTTCTACTTCTATTTATCTTGGACAATACCTCTTCCTATTTCACAGTGCTTCTCTGAATCCCCTTAGCGTTATTTGACCTTCACTAAGATGTTCCAAGTAATCTACATATTTCCCCCAGTCCTTGACAAACTTTTGGTCTCTTAGATGTCTGATCTTTCCCGTTAATCTATCCAAATCCGCGTAGTCCAGTAACTTCGATCTCCACTCCTCTATTGTTGGCATTTCCTTTTTTTTCCACTTCTGAGCAAGGACTATCCTTGCTGCTGTTACTGCATAGTACATAAATTTGTGGTCTTTCTTTTTAATTTCATTCCCCAACATTCCTAACAGGAAAATTTCGGGTTTTTTATTGAACGTATACTTTAAAACCTTCTTTAATTCAATATACACTTCCTCCCAAAATTCTCTCACTCTCCTGCACTCCCACCACATGTGGTAAAAAACACCCTCCTTCACTTCACACTTCCAACATTTGCTGTCTACTTTGTACATTTTTGACAATTTCACAGGTGTTATATACCACCTGTAAAACATCTTCATGACATTCTCTTTCACTGTCATACACGCGGTGAAGTCCAGACCCTCTTTCCATAGATTCTCCCAATCCTCAAATTGTATAGCATGGCCCACATCATTAGCCCATCGAATCATTACTGTCTTAACTTCTTCGTCTGCCAAATTCCAGTCCAACAGCATCTTGTACATTCTAGATATTGTTTTCACCTCGCTATTTATAATTTCCGTCTGGAATTTTGATTCTTTATCCGCATACCCTCTATCTTTTGCCTCCTTTCTAAACATCTCATTAACTTGGACATGGTGTAACCAGTCATACACGTGCCCCTTAATCTGCTCGTACGGTTTTAATTTCCATTTCCCATTCTCTTTCATTAGCAGTTGTTCATATGTTGCCCAGTCTCCGCTCATGTTGACTTTCTTGAGGCTCATCACTTCAAGGGGTGAGAGCCAGTGTGGGATCTTAGGTTCTAATATATTCTTATATCTTTCCCATACTTCAATAAGTGGGCCTCTAAAAATATGATCTTCAAACCCCTTGTGTATTTTCCTCTTGCCACACCACAGATAGGCATGCCATCCGAACCTATTATTAAAGCCCTCTAAATCGAGTAACTCCTTATTCTTTAGCTTAGCCCAGTCTTTTATCCAGCAGAGACATACTGCCTCATAATAAAGTCCTAGGTCCGGTAAGGCAAAGCCTCCCCTTTCCCTTCTATCTGTCAACAGTTTATATTTTATACGGGGTTTTTTGCCCTGCCATATAAATCTTGATAATGCTCTCTGCCATTCTTTAAACATTTTACTCCCCTTAATTATGGGAATGGTCTGAAATAGAAATAATACCCTCGGTAATACATTCATCTTAATAGTGTTAATCCTTCCCCAAAGGGACAGTTTCAGTCTTCCCCATGTTTCCAAGTCTTTTTTTATTTCTCTCCACACTGGCTCATAGTTGTTTTTAAATAAGTCTATGTTTTTAGGCGTAAGCCAAATCCCCAAATATTTTATTTTCTTAACCACCTGTATCTGTGACTGTTCTTGAATTATTTCTATTGTTCTTTGATCTACATTCTTTACCATCATCTTTGTTTTCCTCTTATTTAATTTAAAGCCTGCTATTTCTCCAAATTGATCTATTTCCTTTAGGATTTCTTCTGTTGTAGTTATTGGGTCTTCTGTCATTATGACTAAATCGTCAGCAAATGCTTTGGTCTTGTAAGCGTGGTGTCCAATTGTTACTCCTTTGATTTTCCCGTTTTGTCTGATTGAATTCAAAAGTACTTCCAATACCATTATGAACAACAACGGGGAGAGTGGACAACCCTGTCGTGTTCCCTTCTGTATCTTTATTTCCTCTGTCACTATATTGTTTATGATCAGTTTGGCCTTTTGATCTCTGTATATTGCATTCACCCCATTAAAGAAATATCTACCCACTTCCAGGTGTTCTAGATTCTTCATCATAAAGTCCCACGCCACGTTATCAAACGCTTTTTCCGCGTCTACAAACATCATTATCGCCTGCTTGTCAATTCTGACCGATAGGAATTCTAGCATATTAATTATATTTCTTATATTATCCCTCATATTCCTGCCTGGAGGAAACCCGGCCTGGTCTTTATGGATAATTTCCACCAGTATGGACTTCAGTCTTCTTGCTAGAATACCTGCAAATATTTTGTAGTCCGTGTTCAGCAACGAAATTGGCCTATAGTTTTTAACCTGGGTTAGGTCTGCATCTTGCTTCGGGATGAGAGTAATAAACGCCTCCTTCCAGGTCTCCGGGATTTCACCTTTTCTTAAAGCATTATTCATGGTCTCCTTCAAAGGGTTCACAAGTACAGATTTCATCTCTTTATAGTAACTTGCTGTGAATCCATCAGGTCCCGGAGCCTTCCCTCTTTTTAGATCTTTAATTACCTCCTCTATCTCTTCTGTTTCAATTAAGTTCACAATTTTCATACACGTTATCATTAGGAACTCATTGTCCTGGTGTTGAAAATGACTAATTACTGGAAGAAGAAAACCTAGATCCAGTGAAAGCAATTCCTATTCTAACACTTGCTGTTTCAGAACGACTGCATCAATGGGACCCATTATTTGGCTCTAACTATAACGTATAAACATTATTACTATATCATAGGAATGGCTGCATAGGAAATTACAAGTTTCCATTCTGCTAGTGTCAGAAAATGAATGCACGATGCTGCAGGCAGCAGAGAGACTGGGATGAGACTAATAGCCGCAGCACTCTCTAGCAAAATCAAGGAATGTTGCTAGAAGGTCACAGTCTTCCCCTCTGTTTTCTAGCAGGCCACTTCAGTCAATATATTTCCCAACTTATTGGGTCACCGTGGGCCAGAAAAATGGTGCCCTAGCTCCATTGCATCTCACCAAGCAAGGCTTAAGATCACCCTGAGCTGTGTGTAGTTAATCAGTTGCTAATTAGAAATGAATAAAAGGAGGAGGCTGTGAGTGCCCTTCTAGCTCAAAAAGACATGGGAGAAACTAGACTGCAGGATCACTGAGAGAATCAGTATAGTGCCAGACAGCTAATGGTACTTGCTGCCAAAAATAAAGACCCCAGAAACTCAAAGTCTCACATATTATCTGTGATGGGCCTTTCAATCAGAAAGTGGAGAAGGAAGGGAGAAAGAGGTCCCAGCGTAAGACAAAGAGCGAAAGTGACAGAGGTATATAAAAATATTGTTTTGTTCTTGTTCTGGGGCACGACTTCTGGCTGGATGAGGAAGTAAGCCTGTCAAACAGCTGGGAAGCTTCCTTTCCACATGCAAACCAGTTTGATTTTCAGATCCCTTTTGCACTCTGCAGACACAGTTTCATGTGCTAAAAATTTAACTTGGCTTCCATTTGCCAGCTCCCAACCCAAAGAGTCTCCCCTTTACCCTGAAATCGTCTCCTGGATCAGGAAATAAAACTTCTCGCATTCTTGCACACCCCATCCATGGAAGCCCTGCTGTTGTTGTTGTTTAGTCATTTAGTCGTGTCTGACTCTTCGTGACCCCATGGACCAGAGCACTCCAGGCACTCCTGTCTTCCACTGCCTCCTGCAGTTTGGTCAAACTCATGCTGGTAGCTTCGAGAACACTGTCCAACCATCTGGTCCTCTGTCGTCCCTTTCTCCTTGTGCCCTCCTTTCCCAACATAAGGGTATTTTCCAGGGAGTCTTCTCTTCAAACTACAATCCAAACTACAAGAAAGAAGATTCCACCTAAACATTAGGAAGAACTTCCTAACAGTAAGAGCTGTTCGACAGTGGAATTTGCTGCCAAGGAGTGTGGTGGAGTCTCCTTCTTTGGAGGTCTTTAAGCAGAGGCTTGACAACCATATGTCAGGAGTGCTCTGATGGTGTTTCCTGCTTGGCAGGGGGTTGGACTCGATGGCCCTTGTGGTCTCTTCCAACTCTATGATTCTATGATTCTATGATTCTCATGAGGTGGCCAAAGTATTGGAGCCTCAGCTTCAGGATCTGTCCTTCCAGTGAGCACTCAGGGCTGATTTCCTTCAGAATGGAGAGGTTTGATCTTCTTGCAGTCCACTTCCAACTGTTATAAGAGTCCCCACGCAGCTCTCCCCTGAAACTGCATCTCCTCACGCCACTGCCAACTATTACTCCCTGACCCGCCAAGAAAGGGACTATAGCTCAGTGGTAGAGAATACCCTTTGCATGCACAAGACCCCAGGACTCAACACCCAGAATCTCCAGGTGAAGTTTGAAAATGCACATAAGGAGAACCTTTCTGGAATGGAAACCTATGTTGATGGGCAGAGCCAGAAGCAAAGGTGGGTGCAGTGAGATTAAGGGCCACTATCTGAACGATAATCTTGGTCATCTGATTGTCCTTTTTACCCTTTGTTGTCTTTTTAATTGTATATATTGCTTTTTTATGTTGCTATAGCCGTTGGCTAATGCGAATAAAGTTTATCTATCTATGACCTCTCCATTCTATCTATAACCTCTCCATTCTGAAGGAAATCAGCCCTGAGTGCTCACTGGAAGGACAGATTGTGAAGCTGGGGCTCCAATACTTTGGCCACCTCATGAGAAGAGAAGACTCCCTGGGAAAGACCCTGATGTTGGGAAAGATTGAGGGTACAAGGAGAAGAGGACGGCAGAGGACGAGATGGTTGGACAGTGTTCTCGAAGCTACCAGCATGAGTTTGACCAAACTGCAGGAGGCAGTGGAAGACAGGAGTGCCTGGCGTGCTCTGGTCCGTGGGGTCACAAAGAGTCAGACATGACTAAATGACTAAACAACAACAATCTATGAAAAGGTGGGTGAATGATGAGTGTTGATTATTCATGCATTCCTCTCTGTTCGCCACCCAGGCAAGCAAGAAGCAGGATCTGTGCAAGGATTCATTCTAACCAGGCAGAAATACCTGAGGAGGGTACATCTGAAGGCAGCCCTGTTTAGGGAAGCTTTTAATGTTTGATGTATTACAGTATTTTAATATTTTTTGGGGAAGCCGCCCAGAGTGGCTGGGGAAGCCCAGCCAGATGTAAAGGTAAAGGTAAAGGGACCCCTGACCATTAGGTCCAGTCGTGGCCGACTCTGGGGTTGCCTGGGGAGCGCGCAGGGATGGAGGAAGGCAGCCATTTGTGGCTGAGTGGTGTGAAAAAAGGCTCTTTAAAATGTTTGCCTTAGTGAGGAGAGGGCATTTGGACTCTGCTTCTGATACCAAAATGGCTTGGGCTGGCAATGCTAGGCTTTTCCTGTTCTCATGGGTAAGTAGTTTAATCACACAGTCTATTCTTCGCCAAGGACTAATATTAATTTATGCTTCCTTGTTGCTTTAGCTCCTAAGGACCCAATGTAGCCAATCCCTTCCATGGTGAGGGGTAGGGCTGGGCGATATATTGATATATCATCCAAAACTGGTTTGAAGTTCTGCCCAGACACTGAGGTCTAGCGCCGAGGGCCTTTTGGCGGTTCCCTTCCCTTATTATTATTACAAAGCAAGGCTGGAGCCTGCAGGAAATAGGTGCAGCTGGGGAGGGGATGGCCTATGGTGCATCCTGAGGGCCAGACAGAGAGACTTTGGTGGGCCGCATTTGGGTCAGAGGTTTCCCATCCCTGGCATATTCAAGTCCTGAGATTGGTGGAACTGTGGCCTAACTCTGTATAAACTTCCTACGTGCCCCAAGCCCAGCAACTTTCTCTCATCCCTTTCACCTACAGGTCATCCGAGGATAACAAGCGCTCATCAAGCTCTTTAAAACCTAAATGTCTTTTGGCCTCCGGATTGTCTCAGCACTTGCAGAGGATGTGGGTTGGGTTGAGCTTTCACAGGAGGCAAGCAGGAAACAGACAAGCCCTTCCACCTTGTCATGTCGTTCTTCAACTTCTTGCGGTTTCCTAAAGCTCTCTGATGTTCGGAGACTTCTTAGAGCAGTTTCCACTACCGTGTTGGTAAACATGAAAGCCCTCTTGCTACCCAGCCTTTGAAGAGGTGGCACCTGGGCCAAAAAAGAGAAGTCAGAAGACTCTTCTTGGGCTGGAATCAGGTTGTGGATGAATTCCTGTGATCTGGAGTGGTCGTGTGAAAGCGAGAGACACACACAGAGAGTAATCTGAAGCTGGGAGTATCAGCAAATGGACAGCAACAGTTTTCTTCTTCTCCTTTCAGAACTTGAGGAAGTTAATCCCCTTTAAGAGCCTCTCATGTCCCCAAAGGAGCCCAGGTGACAACCTTCCAGCTGGAATATCATGCTTTCCTTGGCAGCTGAGTCATCTGTTTCAGGGTGGGCAGCCTCACCGTTGCAATAAGCTAGTAAAGTGACACAGAATTCTTCACCGGGGCAGAGTTTGCATGCTCTTAAATCAACAGAAACTTGCATAGCAAATGGGCCTCACCTTGCTGATTGCACGCCCCTTTATTCTCTGGGATGACACGGCCGCTGCTATCTGCAGCAGATAAAAAGCCCAATGGAATCTGCTAAGATGCACGCAGTACGTACATTAGCCTTGATGCCAAATATTGGTCCAGTTCTTTGACCAACAAAGAGTCTCTTTTTAGACTTAGAGTGCTGCTTACATCACTAAGATTAGAGAAGGCACTCAACAACTTAGAAACATAGAATCATAAAGCTGGAAGGGACCCAAGGATCATCTAGTCCAACCCCCCTGAAATGCAGGAATCTCAGCCAAAGCATCCATGAAAGATGGCCACCCAACCTCTGCTTAAAAACCTCCAAGGAAGCAGAGTCCACCACCTCCCAAGGGAGACTGTTCCACTGTCGAACAGCTCTTACTGTCAGAAAGTTTTTCCATATGTTCAGTCGGAATCTCCTTTCCTGCAACTTGAAGCCATTGGTTCAAGTCCTACCCTCCAGAGCAGGAGAAAACAAGCTTGCTCCATCCTCCATGTGACAGCCCTTGAGATACTTGAAGATGGCTATCATATCTCCCCTCAGTCTCCTCTTTTCCAGGCTGAACATACCCATCTCCTTCAACCATTAATCATAAGGCTTGGCTTCTAGACCCTTGATCATCCTAGTTGCCCTCATGGGCACACATTCCAGCTTGTCAACATCCTTTTTAAATTGTGGCACCCAGAACTGGACACAGTATTCCAGGGAAGGGTGGGAAAGAAATTTGATTCAGTTCCCCATTCAAAGGAGAGCCAGCCGAACCCACACTAAAAGACAGGGCATCCTTCAAAATTTACACATCTGCAAATTTCGCAGCGCCATCCTCCAGGCAAGTAATGTGTACAAAGTGGGCATACGAATGTACAGATTTGTGAAAATAACATGCAAAAATGCATTACAGTGGTACCTTGGGTTAAGTACTTAATTCGTTCTGGAGGTCCATACTTAACCTGAAACTGTTCTTAACCTGAAGCACCACTTTAGCTAATGGGGCCTCCCGCTGCCACTGCGCCACTGGAGCACGATTTCTGTTCTCATGCTGAAGCAAAGTTCTTAACCCGAGGTACTACTTCTGGGTTAGCGGAGTCTGTAACCTGAAGCGTATGTAACCTGAGGTACCACTGTACATCGGGGGAAATTGCTTTGCAAAACTCTGCTTAATGGGCAAAGTTGCATGCGAATGCTTGCATGTTGCGGAAAATTCACAAGGAAATGCTGATGGAAAAATTCATGAGGGCTTGTTGGCGAGGGAATTGCAAAAGGGTGAAAAGGTGGAGAACTGAATTTAAGAGTGGGGTGAGGGTGGGGAATGGAAACTAGGTGGAACTGAAATACAGATTTGGCCACCTCAGCCATCAGATCACTGGGCTGGGCACCCCAGTGCTGTGTCCACTTCTATTTCTCACTGCCCAAATTGCTGGGATCCTGCCCAGAAAAAACTTACTGGAGAAGGGCTGTATCAGGTCCCTAGGCTGGGAGTCAGCCATATCACCAGGATAGCCCTGACAACTCAGTTGGTTAGAGCACACTGCTGATAACGTCAAGGTTGCAGGTTCAACTCCCATTTGTTCCTCCATTGCAGGGGTTAGACTAGATGATCCTCAGGGCCCCTTCAAACTCTACAATTCTATGATTCTATAGGTTTCTGCAGAATATAGGTATCCTTGGAGCATCTCTGGATGCACAGTCATGAATATAATCAGCTGCCTGTAAGCAAAACATACAGTACAAAAAAAAGAACTGTACTTTTCTGTTATTGATTTTTTTCTGGGGGTTCCACTTGTGGCAAAGATAAGCTTTTTCATATGTGGCATCTTTATTTTTAGTTTAATGGCAAGCGTTGCATTTATTTAATAGCAAGCGCTCCTCACACTTGTCTGTTTAAATAGCTCTCAACACGCAAATATTTTCCCAGAGCATCGGTGTAATTAATGTATAAATAAACCGCATTTTCTTCTAAGTGGCTGACATATGTTTATGAAATATTTGCCAGCATGCAGCTGCCGAGGCTGACTCCAGCGCCATCCAGCAATGCCACCGTTTTGGAATCTGTCTACAACAAAATGCCACAAAGAAGAATGGGGAAACGGGTGAGTGGGAAAGGATTCCAGGATGCGGTGCCATATGGCATTTGGGCAAAGCTTTCTTGATGGAGAGCTGCCTTGTGCACTAGTCAAATTGAACGGGTGCAAAAGAATTGTTGCCAGCTACAAAGCCTTTTCCAAATGCTCAGAAATGTGGAAACACAAGTTTTTGTTTTGTGTCTGTTTGGTTTTTTAAAAAGAAAACCCAAGCAGACTTTGTGCATTTAATAGCAGCATGATGGGCAGAAATTCAGGCGGGAAGCTTCACCTGTTCAATATCTGCCTGTTGTTTGGTTATTTAAAACAGTGTGTTATTGCATGGCAACCCAGCACCCATCAAAAACTGCATTTCTTTGAACTTTGCAACGCCATTCTCCCACCAGGTAATGTGTACAAAAGCGCACATATAGTAGGTCTGCAACTTATATGGTGAATATGTTCCAAAATCACATATAGTCAAAACCCATTGGTGGGTGGGATTGCCAAAGTCTTTTTTCCTGGACAACTGCCCTCTTTCTGCCCACTTTTTATGTATTTATTTATTTATTTATTTGCTTGCAGAGCACATAAAGTTGAATGCACACAACTTAAATGTGCATAACTTGAGGGCTTACTGTGCATCAAGGTGTACATCAAAATGCATGTATTGGTGAAAGATAAATACAAAAGTATGTTATATTGGTGGGGGTTTTTTTGCAAAAATAATAATAATGTATTTAACAGGCAATATTGCATACAAAAATGTGAAGGTAAAGGTAAAGGGACCCCTGACCATTAGGTCCATTAGGTCCAGTCGTGGCCGACTCTGGGGTTGCGGCACTCATCTCACTTTATTGGCTGAGGAAGCTGGCGTACAGCGTCCGGGTCATGTGGCCAGCATGACTAAGCCGCTTCTGGCGAACCAGAGCAGCACACGGAAACGCCGTTTACCTTCCCACCAGAACAGTACCTATTTAGCTACTTGCACTTTGATGTCCTTTCGAACTGCTAGGTTGGCAGGAGCAGCGACCCAAGCAATGGGAGCTCACCGCGTCGCATGGATTCGAACCGCTGACCTTCTGATCGGCAAGCCCTAGGCTCTGTGGTTTAACCCACAGCGCCACGCGCATCCCGTTACAAAAATGTAGATTCCCACTAAAAACACTGATGAATTTTCATGAAGCCTTTCTGAAACGTCAATAAATCAGAAACCAAGGTGGAAATGCCAAGAACTGGACT
Organism: Podarcis bocagei; assembly: GCF_964188305.1. Taxonomy (NCBI): domain Eukaryota; kingdom Metazoa; phylum Chordata; class Lepidosauria; order Squamata; family Lacertidae; genus Podarcis; species Podarcis bocagei. The sequence continues at coordinate 80,758,558 of NC_138133.1, read as the reverse complement.
TAAGTTTGGAAAAATAGGAATGTGAGAGAAACCAAAATGGGCAGATTTGCGTGTAGCTTCTGGCTACCACTAGTTGAGCTGCTGAGATCCTGCAGAGATGTAAGCTGGCAGAAAGGTCTGTGGAGCGAAGAGCAGGAGAAGGAAGGGACTTGGGAAGGAAAGGGGAAGGAAAAAAGTCAAAGGTCACGGCAGTGATGGCCAAACTTGGCCCTCGAGCTGTTTTGGGACTACAATTCCAATCATCCCTAGCTAACAGGACCAGTGGTCAGGGATGGTGAGAGTTTTAGACCCAAAGCAGCTGGAGGGCCAAGTTTGGCCACCACTGGGTTAGGAATTGGGGTGAAATCAGGTTCACTTTGCATTTATAGCCCAACTTACTGAATGGACACTTTTCAAAAGAATATGCAAACTGAAACACAGTTCATCCTTCAAAATGTGCACATCTCAGAATTTCGCAGTGCAGTTTTTGAGCCAAGTAATGCATCCAAAATACATCACACCAGGGTAAAGTGTACATCAAAATGCATATATTATTGAAAATAGAATATTATACATTTATACTTTGTATGCATACAAAGATGCTTATATGAGGAGAAATTCACACTAAAATGGTGCTGGGTTTTCAAAAGGACTTTTTAAAAAAGTAAAAAATGGCAACTTCATTTGAAAACGGGGAGAACTGAACTCAATATTGGGGGGCGGGGAGGAAGGAATGGAGAGAATCAAACCTTTTTGAGCCCTAGCTAGGATAAGAGGCTTGGAAGAGTGAGAGGTATAGAGGACTTAAGGGAAGAAGAGGTCAACAGAGCATTCATTTCCGAAAGGATACACTCACTCTGTTGCAATCTTTCCCCATAAAGTGACAGAATCGCCAAAGAAACCCAAACAGGTTTTTCCCTTTCATTTTGAAGGTCACCGCTTCTGACACCTTTGTCGTGTGCTATAAGCACTTCTTATGAGCTAGACTGAGGAAGTCCGGAGGGAGCAGCAGCAGTCGATACTCAGAGCGTCTCATCACCCATCAGCACTTCAGTGGCAACAACCTCCGACATCCATTGGTCTCATGATCTATGGAAGGAAAGAGGAGAAATGCTAGGCAGGAGATTCTGTCCAAGCAGCAGCATGGAAAAGATGTTTTCGTTTGTGGAAGGGACAAAATGCCATGGAAGTTATCACCAGGGCAAACATTCAGGGCCCTGCCAGACGGGTGTTTTCATGGGTGTATTCTGCAACATATCAATGGCACAATAATAGTGCATTGAGCCCTTCTGTGGTTTCCAGCAACTGGTATTCAGAAGTATTAGTGTTTCTGAATGTGCTGGCAGAACTCAGCCATCATCACTAGTAGCCTGATCCAGCAGGATCTTCTTATGCCCTTAAAGGTAAAAGGTAAAGGGACCCCTGACCATTAGGTCCAGTTGTAACCGACTCTGGGGTTACGGCGCTCATCTCGCTTTATTGGCCGAGGGAGCCGGCGTACAGCTTCCGGGTCATGTGGCCAGCATTTCTAAGCCACTTCGGGAGAACCAGAGCAGCGCACGGAAACGCCGTCTACCTTCCCGCCGGAGCGGTACCTATTTATCTACTTGCACTGGGGTGCTTTCGAACTGCTAAGTTGGCAGGAGCAGGGACCCAGCAACGGGAGCTCACCCCGTTGCGGGGATTCGAACCGCCAACCTTTTGATTGGTAAGTCCTAGGCGCCACCCACGTCCCTTGCCCTTAAAGGACACCCCACTAATTCACTCCTCACCACCTCCATGCCATAGGAGCCCACATTTACAGAACTGGGCAATGGGCCTTTAAAAAAGGAGGCAGGTCTTTAGAGCGAGGCGGCCCCAGTAGGATGTTCAAGCCCACTAGGTTTAATAAGGCCACAGAAGCCTTCAAAATGTGAGCCCTAGCTAATGCTGGGCACTCTGAGCTGTCCAGAGTGCTGACAAGTTGCATTTTGACCTGCTGGACATCTTGCAATGCTGGACCTGACTATCAGATGTGCCTGTCTTTATTTTATTTATTTTTTTAATTTAATTTTATGTCAGAATTTTTAAATGTTAAATTGTGATCTCCAGAGCAGGAGAAAACAAGCTTGTTGCCTCTTCCATGTGGCAGTACTTGAGATATTTAAAGATGGCTATCATAGCTCCTCTCAGTCTCCACTTTCCAAGGCTAAACATGCCCAACTCCTTCAACCACTCCTCATAAGGCTTGGTTTCTAGACCCTTGATCACCTTGGTTGCCCTCTTCTGCATTAATTCCAGCTTATCAACATTGTGGTGCCCAGAACTGGACAGAGTATTTCAGGTGGGGTCTGACCAAGGCAGAATAGAGCAAATTTATTACTTCCCTTGACTGTGACACTAGACTTCCGTTGATGCAGCCTAGAATAGCATTAGCATTTTTTTGCTGCTGCATCACACTGTTGACTCATGTTAAGCTCGTGGTCCATTAAGACCCTTAGATCCTTTTCATATGTACTGCTAGTAAGCCAAGTGTCCCCCATCTTATATTTGTGCATCCAGTTCTCCCTGCCTAAGTGTAGAACCCTACATTTGTCCCTACTGAAAATACATTTTGTTAGATTGGGCCCAGTTCTCCAATCTGGTAAGGTCATTCTGAACTCTGATTCTGTCTTCTGCAGCTTTACCTAGCACTGCAAATTTGATGAGCACTCCCTCTATTCCTTCACCCAAGTCGTTGAACCACAACAGGCCTTTACAACGTGACTTACAAGAGATACGCAAACATAAACTGGAGGTATAAGGAGTACCAAGAACAAAAAGCTCAGACTTGCCTTTTTTGACCCACCTCTTTGGGATGTGACTTGTGTCTTATCAAGTCCCCTGGCATCAAGCTGACCTCATCTGGGTCCCTCATTTGGGACAGGCAATAAGAAGTGCTAGTCTGGTTGGCATCTGCACATGGGATAGAGCTGAGAATTCTTCTGCCTTGTCCTCAGTCAGGGAAGTGTATTGAGCTGTCCTTTCTAGGGGATCACAGGGGATCTCCTAGGCGTTGCTTCTCTAAAGAGGCAGAGGAACTGAGCGTGTCAAAGGCAGAATACAGAAGCCCTTGTCCTCATCAGTCTTCCAGTGAAGCTTACATTCCCACCTCTGTTGCTTGCAAGCTGAGCTGACAATAAGTCAATTCAGGCACCTCCTCCTCTTGTTTAACGTTTCCCCCAAAAAAAAATTTTGGGTGGGTGTGGATTGCACCCTAAAATTTAAAACAAACACACAATGGGAATCGGTGGTCAGAACAAGGAAGGTGATATTTTATAAGCTAGACAGATACGGTATAATTCAAAGGGCACATACTCTTGGCTGCTGAAAAAATATAGCCCAGCGTACAGGAGAAATGACCTTCCTTGGGTCTTTTATTTCAAATCCTTTTGCAAACATTATTAAATAAGAAGTGCTGAGCTAAGGAATCTCAGGTGCTGCTGCGGACATATCTTTCAGCTATTCTGAGTCACACGTGATGATGGTGCAGGGACGGCATTTTTTCCCTGGGTTTTATCTTTTCTTTGCCTGCCACCGCTGTATATCAGGTTACATGATGCCTGGTGACTTCACACAAAGTAATAATAATAAAAAGGCTAATTTAGAAGGAGCAGGCATATGCTATATTCCAACTACAAAACCAGGTAGAATTAGGAATGGAGTGTCGTGAAAAAGAGCATACCTAACTGAAAGGGACGTGGGTGGCGCTGTGGTCTAAACCACAGAGCCTAGGGCTTGCCGATCAGAAGGTCGGCGGTTCGAATCCTCACGACGGAGTGAGCTCCCGTTGTTCAGTCCCAGCACCTGCCAACCTAGCAGTTCAAAAGCACATCAAAGTGCAAGTAGATAAATAGGTACCACTCTGGCGGGAAGGTAAACAGTGTTTCCGTGTGCTGCTCTGGTTTGCCAGAAGCGACTGAGTCATGCTGGCCACATGACCCAGAAGCTGTTTGTGGACAAACGCCAGCTCCCTCAGCCTATAGAGCAAGATGAGCATGCAACACCAGAGTTGTCCGCGACTGGACCTAATGGTCAGGGGTACCTTTACCTTTACCTTTAACTGAACAGGAACATGGCACACACTGCAACATTTTGTTGGAGGTTCCCCTGGCATATACGCTAATGGTAAACTTGGTTCTTTGGATGTGGAGTTTCCTGGAAAAGGGCAGAGCTGGGTGGTTGGAGCCCTGGACAACCGAACCCCCCATACTGCAACATTTTGTTGCAGGTCCTACTTGTAACATACAGTACCCAGAACCAATCCTAAAAAAAACGGACCCAACCTCAAGGAATAAGGAATGAGAGCATTATTTTATGAAATACAGTGGTACCTCGGGTTAAGTACTTAATTCGTTCTGGAGGTCCGTTCTTAACCTGAAACTGTTCTTAACCTGAAGCACCACTTTAGCTAATGGGGCCTCCCGCTGCCACCACAGCACAATTTCTGTTCTCATCCTGAAGCAAAGTTCTTAACCTGAAGCACTATTTCTGGGTTAGCGGAGTCTGTAACCTGAAGCGTATGTAACCTGAAGCGTATGTAACCCGAGGTACCACTGTAAATTCTCTGCTACTAGTCATTATTTATTATGCCAGAGCTCCCTTCCCCCCCCTTTTTTTTTTGAGTCCAATCTATATAGGTTTGAGTATATTGGGTTTTCCTTGTCTCTCTGTCTTTTCCCCCTGCTTAAAACACACACCGTGTGTCTGCTGTGCTGACAGCAGTATTTCTTTCAACTCTTCAGGAAGAAATCCCTAGACCTCCCTTGGCCCCAGCGAGAGCTTATAACCTCCAAAACCCAATGCCAGGGATGAATATGCTTTCCCTGCAGGGAAACATTTCAAAGTCCCGCTCTCACATTTCCAGAGTAAAATATTGCCTCTATTAAAGCAAAAACAGCTCAGCTGTGATTTGGAATCCAGCAGGGAACAGTGGTTCTGCTGCGCACAGCATTAAACCTGCCTCATCTTCCACTCTGTACGCCTCTTCCAGGGATTTGCTGGGGCTACTTTGGCTCCCTGAGCAAATGCCTGATGTTTCACAAATCTCTAGTCCTTAGCTGAAGGGCAGCGCTGCTCGGCTGGTTGCTGCTTTCGGGTCTCAGCTTCCATCACTTCTAGAATGGAGATGAACTTATACGTCAAGCATCCCTGCACATCCCTTGTTAAGAATACAGGTGATAAGAATTTGCTCTGCAAATTTGGATTCCAGATGTTTTCTGCACCTTTGGAGCATTACCAAATATCCACAAACTATTCAGTATCTGCATTCTTCTTCTCCTTCCTCCCTCCCTTCCTAGTCACCCAAGTCTAAAGCTGTTTAAGACTTTAAAGCAGGAATTAGGCCTTCCAGATTATGTTTATTTATTTAATAAAATGTATACATTGCTTGATTGTAAACAACAACAAAAACAATCCTCAAAGCAAACACACACACACACACATTACCAATAAGAATTAGCAACCGTGACTTAAGACTTTTTTAAAAAAAATGTATATTGTGTTATTAATATGATGTTAGCCGCTCTGAGCCCAGCTCTGGCAGAGGAGGGTGGGATACAAATAATATTTATTTATTTATTATTTCAAAAATTAAAATAACTATGAACGAAAAGCAGATTAAAACTCACACTATCTTTCTAAATATCTGGGTAGGCTTGTCTTAAGCAAAAATATTTTTTGTTTTGTTTTTTGAGTTTTTGAAATAACTTTTATTTGATTTTTACAAATGCAGAGTTATAACAATGCAAAATAGATATCCATATTTATAGATTTCTCTGAATCTCGAGACTTCCCACCACCCCCTCCAGGGGTCCTGCTGTCAACCTTTTCAACTGCACATTATTTCCTAGTCCATATTTTAAATCTCTCCATATTATCCATATCATTTGCTACATTACAAGTGTGATTAAAATCCTGCCAATGTTTTCATCTGCTTACAGTGGTCCTCTAAATAAATTATAATTTTTTCCCATTCTTTACTGAAGTTTTTGTCTTCTTGGTTCCTGAGCTTCCCAGTCAGTTTTGCCATTTTGATATCTTCCAACAGCTTGACTTACCATTCCTCTCTGGTGTAGATTTTCTGTTCCTTTGGGATATCGGACTTACAATTCCTAATGAAAAATCTTCTGGGCTTCTTTAAAAGGTTATTTTCAATTCATTATATATCATTTCCCAGAATGCTTTTATCTTTTGTTACCTTACACGACCACCACTTCACTGTGCCAAAAAGAGTGCAGTGAAGATACCTGCCTGATATCAATTGGCAAGGAGTTCCAAAGGGTCATGTTAGGCTCAGGTTCCCATTATCATTGACTACTGGTGGGAATTGGAGTCCAATATTCTCTTGAAGATTGCAGGTTCACATCCCTGCTTTGAAAGCATCTATTTTAGCTCAAGGATGGAAGAATAAGGAAATCCCAACGAAAGAACAGTGGCAAGAAAAATTGATGAGTTATGCAGAACTGGACAAATTGACATATAAATTGCGTGAAAAGGACAACTGTGACTTCAAGGAAGAATGGGAACTTTTTTCCAAACTATGTAAAAAGACAACAAAACGAACTGGACTCTTTGGCAGGTTTTGAATAAACATTCACAAATTTATTAGCTGAACATATGATAGATAAAGGAAGGATATGTACAATTTTATAACATGCAGAAAACAAGATATGTTTTAAAAAAATCAGGGAGGGGAGCTGAGGGAAGTCCTTGGGAGGGGGAGGGTTGAGGGGGGAATAAAGGGGGGAAATCAATGTAATTGATTAAGAGGATCAACAAATTGTTATGTTGAAATTGGTTAATAATTTTTTTTAAAGAAAGCATCTTTTTTTGATCCCAGAAACAAATTAGGAGGCTTGTCCTGTGTGAATGCACATCCTTCTTGCAGCCCCAACAAAAATAAGCGATCGCAGACCCCCCCCCTGCCCTGCCGCACAGTCCTCGGTCATCACACACAAAAGACCTATTCTAATGAGGCGAGAGGATTTTGAGAGACCTAGGCAAAAATGTCATTGCCCCCAGGCCCCATATATTAAAGATCTGCTATTTTCCCTGTGACAAGAGGCAACGAGAATGTTGACTGTTTCCCTTTATAGCAACCTTTGCTGATTAATCAATGCTGTGACTCTGAAGCCAGTTCCAGAGGGGAAATAATTGCTGTCCTTTCACAGACGCAATATGGAAATAAGATACCAGGATGGCAGGCACGATTTTGAAGGGCTGGCAAGAAAGACCAGATCAAAGATCAGCATGTGACAGACCACGAGTCAATTAGGAGAAAGAAAGAAAAAAGATCTGAACATGGGAGCCAGGAAGGAAGGAAAGTAAGAAAGGAGGAAGGGAGGAAAAGTTATGAAATTTCTGTTGTCTGAATTAAGTGCTGATGGAACCTTTTTAAAGGCACAACACAGCCAAAGCTGAACAATATTAACTTTGATTTCCTAGCTTAGGCTTATATTGTGGTCTCTTCCAACTCTATGATTCTATGATTCTATGTTCTGCTGTGTTCAACAAAAACAGAAATCTGTTTATTGCTCAGATGTGTGCACCACTCTTTAGGCATGTTGTCAGGACACCTTGCGGGGGCGAAGAATAGATAAAATAAGCTGAAAACAGCTAATCTATGGAAGCAGCACAAAAATAACAGCAAAATAATCGCAAGAAAACAGATCAAGAAAAGTGTAAGTGCTTCTCTTTTTTTAAAAGCTGTAGAAATCAAATGGTTTTTGGCTCAGAAAGATAACTGAGTAGGCGGCAGGCAAGGTTGTTCCAAAGCCAGGGGCCACCACTGAAAAGACTTTCCCTCTGGCATCTATCTGCTGCACCACAGACAGTGGAAGGAACTGGAGAGGGTGACCTCTGATGATGATATATACCATATACTCAAAATACCATTAGGGAGGATTTATGACGAAAGGAATGAACAGATCAGACCTCAAAACTGTAATCACACAATTATTCCTGGAAGGACTCTGTGTCATTCCCCATGATGTAATCATCCAAAAGTTTACAGGAATTGAGAGTTTACACTGACCACAAGATCTGGTCAGGACTCCATTTTGGTGCTTTGGAAACCAGTCAACCTTGGTCTGAGGTGCTTTGTAGTCTCTCCAAGTCTGCTTTGTTACCTCCCACCATTCACTATTGGGAAATGAGAGAAACAGCTATAATTTTGTTTTTTCCTTTAAAAACCTGGAATTTTCTGGCAGAGTAGATAAAGCCTACAAAATAGGCAGCTGACAAATAGGTCCAGGGGCTTTTGTGCTGGGCACCTTTACTTTTGATTTAAAAATAATTTTATTTTTAAATTCTGCCCCAAACTTATTCTTTGAGGCAGAATCGGATGAAATTTGCCGGCAAGGTAACTGCTTCTGCGAACATTTCAGGAGGATAGCTCCAGTTGTTTTCCTGCAACAATTTTGTGGTAACCGAAAAGGGAATCACATAATCTTGATCTAAAAGATTTGGATGTGAGAGAGGTGGGCCTGTGTAACCAGCCTGCCAAAATTGCAGTCATATATGTCCAGGGGGTTTTTTGTTAAAGCTGATCCTGGTTTGGGAAAAACTAAAAAGTATTCCCTTTCCAGATAAAACCATTGCCTCTGATTGCAAGCCTGACTTGTCAGTCGCAACACAGAAGTCCCTTCCCTCTTTCCCCATTCTGGTGTTTGCTGAACCCTTCATCAGCTCGCTCTGGCATTATGGTAGCAACATTGGTTCTGCTTTCTTCAGTCAGGTGTCGACAGCATTTTTTAAAACTGTGGCAGGGGTCCCTGTTCCTACTTGTGCTGATTCATAGAGATCCACCCCTCTTTTCTTCTGGCAAGACAAAACAAATGCTCCTGTTACATACGACTTTACCTCAGGCTTTTGGGTTCATTCAAATTTGATGCAGACCCATAACAAGAATGCTTCAAAAGTTGTGAGCCAAGGTCCCAACATGCATTGGTCGAAAGGCAAACTGATATTAAAAATATGCAGTCCACCTTTCAGTCAAAGGTCCGTATAGTTCAAGATATGGTTTTCCCAGTAGTAATGTATGGAAGTGAGAGCTGGACCATAAAGAAGGCTGATTGCCGAAGAATTGATGCTTTTGAATTATGATGCTGGAGGAGACTCTTGAGAGTCCCATGGACTGCAAGAAGATCTAACCTATCCATTCTGAAGGAAATCAGCCCTGAGTGCTCACTGGAAGGACAGATCCTGAAGCTGAGGCTCTAATACAGTGGTGCCTCGCAAGACGAAATTAATTCGTTCCGCAAGTCTCTTCGTCTTGCAGTTTTTTTGTCTTGCGATGCACGGTTTCCCATAGGAATGCATTGAAAATCAATTAATGCGTTCCTAGGGAAACCGCCTTCGGACCAGGTCCGGGGACAGTCTGCCCCCGGACCTCTTCTGAAGGCTGGGGGAGGGGGGCAAGGGCTTTTCTTCCCACCCCCAGCATTTTAAAAAACCCTGGGACAGCGGAGGACTTCTCCGCTGTCCGGGGCGATCTTAAAATGCTGGCGGGCGGCATTTTAAAATCGCCCCGGACAGCGGAGGACTTATCCGCTGTCCGGGGCGATTTAAAAGCCCCTGGGAAGGCAGGCAGGGGGGACAAAGACTTTCGCCCCCTGCCCGCCTTCAGAAGGTGTTCCCGCCCCCTGCCCCACTTCGGAACAGCTTTCCGAAGTGGGGCGGCTGGGGCAGGTGTCCCCACCCCCCCTCCCCACTTCGGAACAGCTTTCCGAAGTGGGGCGGCGGGGGCAGGTGTCCCCGCCCCCCTCCCCACTTCGGAACAGCTTTCCGAAGTGGGGCGGCTGGGGCAGGTGTCCCCGCCCCCCCTCCCCACTTCGGAACAGCTTTCCGAAGTGGGGCGGCGGGGGCAGGTGTCCCCACCCCCCCTCCCCACTTCGGAACAGCTTTCCGAAGTGGGGCGGCTGGGGCAGGTGTCCCCACCCCCCCTCCCCACTTCGGAACAGCTTTCCGAAGTGGGGCGGCTGGGGCTGGTGTCCCCACCCCCCCTCCCCACTTCGGAACAGCTTTCCGAAGTGGGGCGGCGGGGGCAGGTGTCCCCGCCCCCCCTCCCCACTTCGGAACAGCTTTCCGAAGTGGGGCGGCTGGGGCAGGTGTCCCCGCCCCCCCTCCCCACTTCGGAACAGCTTTCCAAAGTGGGGCGGCGGGGGCCGGTGTCCCCGCCCCCCCTCCCCACTTCGGAACAGCTTTCCGAAGTGGGGCGGCGGGGGCAGGTGTCCCCGCCCCCCCTCCCGACTTCGGAACAGCTTTTTAAAATCTCCCCGTGTCCCGCCCGGGAAGATTTTAAAATGCTGGGGGTCGGGCTGCCGACCCCCAGCATTTTAAAACCTTCCCGGGACACGGGGAGATTTTAAAATGCTGGGGTTCGGCAGCGCTTCGCTCCCGACCCCCAGCATTTTAAAACCTCCCCGGGACACGGGGAGATTTTAAAATGCTGGGGGTCGGCAGTGCTTCGCTCCCGACCCCCAGCATTTTAAAACCTTCCCGGGACACGGGGAGATTTTAAAATGCTGGGGGTCGGCAGCGCTTCGCTCCCGACCCCCAGCATTTTAAAATCTCCCCGGGACAGGGGGAGATTTTAAAATGCTGGGGGTCGGCAGCTAACGCTTCGCTCCCGCCCGCCAGCATTTTAAGATCGCCCGGGGCAGGCGGGGGGGGAAGGCAGGCGGGGGGGAGCAAAGACTTTTGCCCCCCGCCGGCCTTCAGAAGAGGTCCTCTTCTGAAGGCCGGCTGTGGGCGAAAGTCTTTGCTCCCGACCGCCAGCATTTCCCTATGGGCTTTCGTCTTGCGATGCAAGCCCATAGGGAAATTCGTCTTGCGAAGCGCCTCCAAAACAGAAAACCCTTTCGTCTTGCGGGTTTTCCGTCTTGCGAGGCATTCGTCTTGTGGGGTACCACTGTACTTTGGCCACCTTATGAATAGAGAAGACTCCCTGGAATAGACCCTGATGTTGGGAAAGATTGAGGGTACAAGGAGAAGGGGATGACAGAGGACAGGATGGTTGGACAGTGTTCTCGAAGCTACCAGCATGAGTTTGACCAAACTGTGGGAGGCAGTGGAAGACAGGAGTGCCTGGGGTGCTCTGGTCCATGGGGTCACGAAGAATCGGACACGACTAAACAACTAAACGACTAAACAACAACAACAACCTTTCAGTCAACGCATGTAGGGAACTTAGGTCACTGATAGAGCATGTGCTTTAAACACAGAAAGTCTTTGGTTCCATCCCTGGCACCTCCTGATAAAAAGCCCAAGGAGCAGGTAGTGAGAAAGGTCTCTCTCTGCCTGAGACCCCAGAGAGCTGCTTCCAACCAGAGGAGACAGTGCCTGTGAAAATCCCGCAAACCAGGCTTTAACACAAGAACATTTTCCCCTCCTGCCGTTTCCAGTAACTTGTGTTCCAAAGCACTGCTGCCTCCAACTGTGGAAGGACACCACGTATAGGAGAAGGCACACGTTTTACCTATTTTAGGTTTTTTGTCTAGAGACCAGTGACATCCTTCAGAAGGACCTAGGCTTGGACTTCATCATCAATCATTTTATGAATGGAGCTCCGGACAGACCTCAGCCTCACCCCAATATCTGAGCGGAATATATGGCATTTAACACTGGTTCCATTTTGTCTCTTCCTCCCCTGCTTCCCCTTGATTCAATCAGATCCTAATCACAAGCTCACGTCACGCAAAGGTGGGCACTAGAATAACTTGCTCTTGGAGACAATGACCCATTTTGTTACACACACTCAGATAGGCAGATGACAAGTCACATTTCCGGCTGATATAAGGCTGGTGTTGATGTAAAATAATTGAATTTATCCGTAGGTCCCGGTGTATTTATCTCCCAAGTTCATGCCTGCATTATCAGAATGGCAGAAGAACAAATTCTCATTACATTGATGGAAATCAGATTTGCTTCCCCCAATATGCCCAGGCAATGCCATTCCCTGATATGGCCATGTGGTTCTACAATCTCAGTGATTTGCTACAGTTGTACTTGATGACTGGATATATGAATGAATAAGTCAGTGGGAAGTCATTAGCTAAGACAATGGCTCCTGGCTTTCTGGTGCTTTAAAATATTTATCTTAATTTTCAGATGAACAAGAGGGCAGATTCATGGCCAGACCAGACATTCTCTTAATTGTGTGGATGCAATTAATGCATATGGTTCCACCTCCCGTTCCCCCACATTGTACAGGTGAAACTCGGAAAATTAGAATATCATGGAAAAGTTCATTTATTTCAGTAATTCAACTTAAAAGGTGAAACTAATATATGAGATAGATTCATGACATGCAAAGCGAGATATATCAAGCCTTTATTTGTTATAATTGTGATGATCATGGCATACAGCTGATGAAAACACCAAATTAACAATCTCAGAAAATTAGAATATTAAATGAAATCAGCAAAGCAAGGACTGCAAATAGAGCAATATTGGACCTCTGAGAAGTAGAAGCATGCACATGTACTCAGTACTTGGTTTGGGCCCCTTTTGCATTAATTACTGCCTCAGTGCGGCGTGGCATGTATGCTATCAGCCTGTGGCACTGCTGAGCTGTTATGGAAGACCAGGAAGCTTCAATAGTCGCCTTCAGTTCTTCTGCATTGCTCGGTCTCATGTCTCTCATCTTTCTCTTGGCAATACCCCATAGATTCTCTATGGGGTTCAGGTCAGGTGGGTTTGCTGGCTAATCAAGCACAGTAATCCCATGGGCATTGAACCAGGTTTTGGTACTTTTGGCAGTGTGGGCAGCTGCTGGAAAATGAAGTCAGCATCCCCATAAAGCTCGTCTGTAGAAGGAAGCATGAAGTGCTCCAAAATCTCCTGGTAGAAGGCTGTGTTGACCCTGGACTTAATGAAGCAGAGTGGACCAACACCAGCTGATGACATGGCTTCCCAAATCTCTTTTCTGATGAGAGCAGCTTTTGTATCCCATTTGGAAACCAAGGACCCAGAGTCTGGAGGAAGAATGGGGAGGCACACAATGCCAGATGCCTGAAGTCCAGTGTGAAGTTTCCACAGTCTGTGTTGATTTGGGGAGCCATGTCATCAGCTGGTGTTGGTCCACTGTGACCCTCTATAAGTTGTTAGACTCTAATTCCCAACACCCCCAGCCATCACAGGTAATGATTAGGGTTAGGAACCGTGGTGCCAGCTTCTCTGGATGATTGACGCAACATCCCGATGTCCCACGTGCAATGTCCCACAATGTCCTGATGTCGCTGGTGGGGCCATCTGAATATTGAAGTGGCCTGGCCCCCTCCAGAAAGAGATCAGGGGCCTATAGTGTCTTGACCCCCAGGAGCCAGCACCCTTGGGTAGGACGGTGGGTCCAATTACATCTGGAGGGCCAAAGATTCTCCATTCCTGACCTAGAGAGTTTCTGCACTAGCCAGTCAGAGGACTGGGCTTGGAGCCCTGCTGAGTTCAATGGAAGTGCTGTATATTCATTGCAAACTCATTAGCATAACTGACTTGCGTATGTGGCTGTCAGCATGAAATGTGTTTGCCTTTTATCATAATTCTTCCCTTTGGTGGTGCTCCTGTGAGATCTCTTGACAAGTTATTTTTTATGGAGCTTTTGATTTTGGAGGAGAATGATTTGGACCCTCCTCCTGCACTGCCACCACCCCAGCAATGGACAAAATTGTGGGTAGGGAGGAGATAAAGGAGTGGAGTGGGGTATAAATGGTAAATATTGGGGGGGGGGAGAGTCATTATGATTCAAAGTATCATCAGGAAAGACGTCATAAGTCAATGAGTCAGCAAGACAGATGATGTGGAGCATGTCAGGAGTCAAGGAAGTAAATGCAATGAATTTCTGATGAGGGATATTCAGCACGGCAAATTGTTTTCTCCGATATGAGACGGAGCCTTGTCGCTGGCATAACCCTTTAGGAGCCACGGCAAATATGCATTTTCATCAGACTTACACATTTGCTTATATATGCCTGAAGAGGGCTCTGGTGCCAAAGCATGCATACTTCCGAGTTTCTTACTAGGTTATATCCCAGCCTCAAAACCTGAGGTTCTAGGATCAAGTCTGAGATGCACTAATAAATGGATATTGTCTGGTTCCCACCCAAAAATTAACAGCAATCGCTCTTACTTATAAGTAAGGATGTGGTGCTTTATTAAAGCAGGTGATCGATACAGACTAAGGGGCATGGAGGAACCAGATACAATCCAGATATACTGTATTTTTCGCTCTATAAGACGCACCAGACCACAAGACGCACCTAGTTTTGGGAGGAGGAAAACAAGAAAAAAAATATTCTGAATCTCAGAAGCCAGAACAGCAAGAGGGATCGCTGCGCAGTGAAAGCAGCAATCCCTCTTGCTGTTCTGGCTTCTGGGATAGCTGCACAGCCTGCATTTGCTCCATAAGACGCACACACATTTCCCCTTACTTTTTAGGAGGGAAAAAGTGAGTCTTATAGAGCAAAAAATACGGTACTCTAGAAACTCTTCCAAAGGGTTAGCAGGAATACGATCTGGTCTAGATGCAAGAGCCAGGGTTCATCAGTTCAAGATCAGTGACAAGAGTTTTGACAGCTGTGAAGTTCTTCCAACAAGTGACCCTGCCAACCTGCCAAGTTTTTACACTGAGATGTAGTTAACCATCTACTGCTTCTTCAGGAGTTCCTAGCTCTAGTGAGCAGCTTACCACGCCCAGAAACTTCTACTGGGTAAGCCCATGGTTGGGACGAACACCAGGAGGCATTTTGATGGGCAGCTTCTCAAACCTGGAGCTGCCTCTTCCAAACTTTGCCATTTATTGGCACACAAACAGAGGGAAGGATCTTTAATATTTATGATCAGGCTCGCTGACCTTTCTCTTAATAGGTCCCAGCTTTCCCATCAGTTGACTTCTGAAAAGTGTGCGACTGATTGAAATCGGGAACGTTCAATCACCCCTCTGTCAAAACATGTTGCTCATTAACTTTAGGGAGGTAGATCGCCCCCAAAGTTTTTATGATGCATTTGAGCTTAATGCTTCCTTTTCAGAGCACAAAACCACAATGTATGTGGCAGTTTGGTCAGCGGGGGAAATGGGAAGAATGCGGCAAGAGAGCGCTTTCTGAGACAGGAGGCATCACTGACCATGCATGTTGTGGACATTTGCCTTGGCCAGGAATATGAAGCAGATACTCAACGCATCATTTGGTAATAAGCCTTCCTTGAAAAACAGTGACTGTGACTTCCTAAAACATTTGTTTGTTGTTGTTCCCATAAAGCAAACAGCAGTGCAACTTCAAAGTAAGTAGATGAATTACGATTGTGAGCTGCAGGTGTGTACATTCATTTCAGAACAAATGAACATTTGACTCAGGGTTTCCCAGATGGGTTTCCAGCTGTTTTTGGACTATGATCCCCATCATCCCTGACCACTGGTCTTGCTAGCTAGGCATGGTGGGAGTTGTAGTCCAAAAACAGCTGGAGACCCAAGTTTAGGAAACCCCGATTTAACCCAATGGGGTCCATTTTGCTCAGCTTTCATTCATTCCAAAATTAAGGTAGAGATGAGCCAATGATGTAGCACAGAGCCCAATTTTCATGATAATGGAGTCCAGCAGTGACTGAGCCACCAAGTCAGAGGTCACAGGATTGGATCAGGTTCTTGACTCTGAGCCTGAAAGGACTTGAGTGGAACACAGCACTTTCACCAGTCGTGATTCCCAGGAACTGACATTCAGTTCGTTCCTTAAGATTCTGCAGTTCTCCAACAAAGGGGATGTAATACAGGAGGTCAGAGGCTCCTCCAGCCCTCATTGGAGTAAGTGACTCACTAGGAGCCCTCCTTTGTTCCAGACAACTGCTTTGTCCTGCAGGCTCCTCTTCAGGACCAGGACAGGACACCAATCCTATGCCGATGTATAGGAAAGTAAATTCCAGTGGTCACCCTGGTGTCTGCTGGCTTTGCCCTGCAAGTTTTCTTTGATGTTGCAGTCAGCCACTCAAGTTCAGGCTCATTGGTCTCCACTGCCTTTTTTGTCACACTGAACGTAGCGCTTCCAGTTTCTCTGAAGTTTTTGCTTTGTAGATCAAAGGCCTCAGGTGTGGCCTGTGATTCTTTCGGAAAGTGTGACCAAGAGGTCTCCTTTGTATTTGGAGTAGAGGAGACCTTGGTGGTTGCCAGTGTTGTCAGCTGAGGAACACTTTGATGCCAGGAGGTCCAATTTATGCCCTTTTGAAGGGTTCTTTTCACGTGTTCCCAAAATCTTTTGATCGCATTCTGCTACCACTTTCTCTCTCTCTTTATTAAAATTTTTGTCCGTCCAAGGACTTGCTTTTCTGGAGAGCAGCAAAATAAAACTGTTGGCAGAAGAATACGATAAAGTTACCCAACCTGTGGTGCAAGCAGATTCCAATATATTTTTCCAGGAATGGAAAGGCAGGTTTGTTCATACGGGGCCGTTTATCGCCATTTCATCGTTTCCCCCCACAAGTTTCTGAAAGCTAGGAACAGGGTTAACCCAAGGTACGTAGGCTCCAGAACATAAAATCAAATGTCCTTCAAGCTTATCTCCTTGCACTTGGATCAATATCATTCTTCTTCACTCTCTTTGTAGTTTGGGTGATAAGACACAACAGCTGGTGCTTATATTTCAAAGGCATATAGATGTTGTTCCCGTAACTTTTGGCACAGTTGGATCCGTCTGGATGCGAAATCTACTCTTGTTCCTGCCAAGCTGATAACAGAGCTGATAAATTAATTGCTCGCTACTCAATAATAACTAAAGCAAATGAGGGACTCATGGAGCTTCAATGCCATATGTTCCCCAATGGCTGCAGCATTCCCAAACAGTTTGGCACTTTCTCACACGTTGAGAAGTCACGACCCACCAACCCAAAAGGCAGAGCGCCTACAATGTCTTGGAGATGGTCAATGCAGTGCTGGTGGTCTTTTTGTATAGGGTAGCAAACCATACGAACATAAGAACACAAGATAAGCCTACTGGATCAAGCCATTGTCCCATCTAGTCCAGCATCCTGTTCTGGCCAACAAGGTGCCTCTGGGAAACATGCAAGCTGGACATGAGCACAGCAGTACTCTGGCCACTTGTGATTCCCAGCACCTGATATTCAGAGACAGTCGAGGAAGAATACAACCATCACGGCTGGTAGCTGTTGATAGCCTTGTCCTACAAAACCAGAAGGTATCTTGAACTTCTGGGTGGTGGGTGGTGGGTTTTCAGCTTGGTGATTGTTAGTTGTGCTGGCCTATATTTCCAATCTCTTTCAATAAAATAATTTTATTTATATCCCGCCCTCCCCAGCCGAAGACAGGCTCAGAGCGGCCAACAACAATAAAAGTAATACAGCATTCTAAAATCAATTCATTTTAAAATCAATTCAAAATCAGATTAATGGCAACCATTGGGCTAGAGTTCTGTGAGGATTACCAAAGGAGGGGGTCAGACTGTGCCTTGGCCAAAGGCCTGGTGGAACAGCTCTATCCTGCAGAAAGAGGTCAAATCCCGCAGGGCCTTAGTCTCTTGTGACAGAGCGTTCCAACAATCGGGGCCACAGCTGAAAAAGCCTTGGCTCTGGTTGAGGCCAGCCTAACCTCCCTGTGGCCCAGGACCTCCAAGATGTTGTTGTTTGAAGACCATAAGTTCCTCCGTAGGACATACCAGGAGAGGCGGTCCCGTAGGTATGAGGGTCCTAGGCCGTATAGGGCTTTAAAGGTTAAAACCAGCACCTTAAACCTGATCCTATACTCCACCAGGAGCCAGTGCAGCTGGTATAGCACCAGGTGAATGTGATCTCGCAGCGAGGACCCCGCAGCGAGGGCACCCGCTGGAGTTTCTGGGTCAGTCTCAAGGGCAGCCCCACATAGAGTTAGTTACAATAATCAAGTCTGTCTTTGAAGCCCAGTTCATGCGCACCAGCCTTTGGGACAGGAGATAAAAACAGTTGTGCCCCTTTTTTCTGGTTGTAACTACTTTGTGTCATGGACCGGTTGGACACAGAGGAATGGTGGGATGATCCAGCTGGGGAACCACCAAGTGAAGAAGGCTCAGAGCCCAGGAAGTGGTGGTGGGGAAATGATGAGTGATCAGTGGGAGAAAACTAGGAAGAGGAGGTGTCAGAAGCTAAAGAGGTAACAGGGCTTAGTGAGCTGGGAGAGTCTGTGGCAGAGAGAAGTCCAGAATCAGAGGCAGAAGTTGAAGCAGTCAAGTGGGAGGAGGAAGGCCAAGAGGAGTCTGGCTGGTGAAGAGTCACGGGTGTCTCCTCTTCCTGCTGCAATAAGCTCCCATTCCCCTTTGTCTCCCAGAACCAGAAGAGGTCTGAAAAGGGCAGAGCTGTGGCAGGCTGCACGCAGGTGCAGTCTTTGATTGCTTGGGTAAAGCTCTGGAAAGGAGACTTAGACAGCTGTGGGAAGGCAGGGACTTTCAATCTTGGCGACTGATTCATGGGTTAAGACCTACTGGGGATGAGCTGCTGTGCTCATTAGGCATGACAGTCAGTCAAGCCTGTGAAGTTTGTTTGTTTGTTTTTCCAGGAAAGAGTCAAGTCAATTTTGAATGGTGTGATTTACTGCTGGCTCACACTATGACATTTTGAATGTTGGCACCATATCTAAGAGGTGGAGCATGGGCTCAGTACCTGATGTCTCTAGTAACCTGAACCTTATTAGAAGGTGCACTCTTGCCCAAGGTGTTGCGGAACTGCAACTGATCGGAATGTTCAGCTTTGCACTTGGAGAGCCAATAGATTTGTTCCGTGCTCAGATTATTCCATTCTATTCCCAGTGTCACACTGTTAGATTCTTCCAATGGTAGCCTAGTTCTACTCCTAGTTATGAAGCCATAACTTTCTCTCATTGTCTCAGGCAGGTATTATACAACACCTGCGGCCTGGCAAGATCTACTCCTGGTTGGACGCACACACCCTGCAATTCCTGTCTCTTTTCGGTAAATGTATTGCATGTTTGGAAAAAGAGCTGTTTCAATAAAAAGGATAATGTTGAGTTTAGCAGTGCCCATGTGGTACAGATAAAAGTAAAGGTAAAGGGACCCCTGACCATTAGGTCAAGTCGTGACCGACTCTGGGGTTGTGGAGCTCATCTCGCTCTATAGGCCGAGGGAGCCGGCGTTTGTATGCAGACAGCTTCCGGGTCATGTGGCCAGCATGACTAAGCCACTTCTGGTGAACCAGAGCAGCGCATGGAAACGCCGTTTACCTTCCCGCCGGAGTGGTACCTATTTATCTACTTGCACTTTGACATGCTTTCAAACTGCTAGGTTGGCAGGAGCAGGGACTGAGCAACAGGAACTCACCCCGTCGCTGGGATTCGAACCGCTGACCTTCATGATCAGCAAGTCCTAGGCTCTGTGCTTTAACCCACAGCGCCACCCACGTCCCCTGTGGTACATGTAGATCAGCACAAAACCAGCAAATTAATTGAACTACAATGGGTTGCCCCTGCCACAACAGGTCACAGTAGTTGGTCTGTGCAAGAGTCTTTTGGAGAGATGGCTGTGTTACCAGCACCAGTGTGGGGTAGCCTTCCTTGTGGCTTCTTTCCATGCCACTCACTCCATTAACATATGTATCGAAGAACCATCTCAGCATACTAATGTTGTGGTTCTGAGCATTTCTTTCTCCTGGGAGAATGATGATAGGATGGTAAACAGAAGGAACTATGAGACCACTCCTCCCCGTGTAATACATAGATACAAACATTACTGGAGTGGTTTATGAAGAAGTTATGAGAAAGCAGCCCCGACACTGCTGCTGGCAATGCATGAGTCATCCCTAAATCATGCACTTGGTGCGATGCTTATAGGAACTCACCTTTGCCTTATCTCTACTTCCCTGGAGCAGGGCTACTTACATGCCCTTGGATTGTTGACGTTGCTACAGATTCTGGCTCTGACAGGGAACGACCACCTGGCCCTTTGATAAGTCCACCTCATCTTAATTAATTTTTTTTGGGGGGGGAGCTGCTAAAAAGGTCCTGGATCCATTCCAGAAATTTATTCACTGCAAGTGAAAAATTGGGTTGCATCCAATGGAACGCTAGGCAATGTGTTCCATTAGCACAGGGATTTATGCTTGCACAACATAATATTCCTCCTTCTTCTCCCCCTTTGCATTCCTTAAATCTGTTCTAGGTTTTCTCCCCCAAACAGTGGGGAGTTTCAATGGAATGAGAGCATTGGATGCTGGCCACAGTTTCCAGATCAGATTCCCAGTTGAGAATCCAGACCAGGGGCAGCCAACATGGACAACACCTCCAGCCAGCATGGAGTTATGAGGGGAGTTGTAGACCAGCAAGATCTAGAAGACACCATGTTGGCTGCTCCTGATCTAGACCACCCCTTAGAGTATTCTGGATTCCCATTTCTAACCCTTGACTTCCCTGTCCCCTTGTACTATCTGGACCCAATACTGCCTAGACATAAGTATCATTGGTGGTTCTGGTAATTGCGGGGGGAGAAGCTCTCCTGGTCCCAGCTTGTGGAAGATGTTTATTCCAAAAACAAAGCAGCCATTTGTTTCAGGCCAGTCATTCACTTTTACAGCAGTGTCGTTAATTGCAAACCCCAACAGGGCATTGTGTCATGAGGCCCTCACTTTCTTCCAGCCGTGTCTCCTGCTTGGCACTCATGTGACTTATCCAAACAAACCAGCTGACTGCACTTTGCAGCAGTGGCCCATTACCTCACAGTGAGCTCAGGCTGAATCACTGGCCAACGGAGGGATCAGATGAGTTTCCTCCTGGCTCAAATACCAAAAGGCTTGAGATCACTGGCCAAAGCCACTGTGCATTCCTGATTATCAGCTACCGGGAGAAGAACCCTCAACAGCAGCTCTGGGTTGGGGCTAGATTCTCGTGTTAGTCACATCCTCTTAATCAAAGGCATCCCAAGTTCATTTCCAGGAGGAAATTAAAAGTAAAGCGTGGCCAAAGGTCTCTGCAAAAGCGTGCCAGATTGAGAAAGGTTAATGGCTTGCCGTCAGTGTCCGCCTAACTCACGATGGGGAAACCATTAATGTGGCGGATGTTTTGTATGCTATAGACAAAAGCAGGCTGCGGAGAGGGGTAGCAAGGAGCGGGAAGCAGCCAGGCAGTCAAACCACCAATAAAACAGGCAGCGGCAGCCGCCAATAGCATCATCAATGAGGCAAAGGCACAAAGGATGTGAGCACACAGAGCTGCCTTATGCTGGGTCAAGCCATTGGTCCACCTGGGTCATTACTGTTTACTCTGACCGGCAGTGGTGTTCCAAGGTCTCTGGCAGTCTTTTGCATCCTGGCTTCCTCATATCCATATAGGGAGTACAACTCCCTTCCTACAACAGCTCCACTGGCTATCAGTCTGTTTCCAGTCCCAATTCAAAGCACTGATGATGACCTATAAAGCCCTGTGCAACTTAGATCCAAGCTCTACATTGCTGTAACTTAAGGTTCAGGTGGCCTTGGTAGCACAGAGTGCCTTCCACAAGCTTCAGCTGGTGGCCTAGCTACACCTGTCTCTGGACAGGGAGAGCCTAACTTCTGCTGTCTATTCTCTAGTTTTGTTTTGTTTTATTTAAATTTTATTATTATTGATACTTTATTGAAAAAAAAATCAATTATAAAGCAATAAAGTGATATGAAAGGGGGGGGAACTGTACATAGGGGGGAAACATTATATGAATATATACAAAAACACCCTAACCCATACATTCTTTTATAAATTTGATATTACTATCCTAATCCTAATATAAATATTAATAGCCTACTACATTTTGTATAAATTTGTTCCAGATATTGTATTTATCCAATCAGAGTCTACATCTGTAAGCACTCTGTTCATAAGTTGCAAGTGTTATCATATTATCAGTCCACTGATTAAACGAGATCATGTCTTTATTCGGTCAATATCAATCTCTTGGTTACCATTAGAGTGCATAAAATCCATTTTTGTTGCCCTGTTATTAACTTCCATATAGTAGGTATATGGTAGGGCTGCCATACATAGCTGGGATTTGACCATCAAAAACGAAGATTTTGCAACAACTTTTATGTCCTGATTTTCACTTTTTGAAGTATGGTAACCCCAGTATATGGTATCCTCTAGGCTAGATTACTGCAACATGTTATACATGGGGCTGCCTCTGAAGGCAGTTTGGAAGTTGGTGCAGATTTCAGAGACCAAGTTGCTCACTGGAGCAAGATGGTTTGAGCATATAACGCCAATCCTGACCCAACTGAACTAGCAGCCAATTAGTTTCTGGGCCCAATTCAAAGTGCTGGTTTTGACCTATGAAGCCTTAAATGGACAGCAATACGTCAAGGATTGCCTCCACCCATATGAACCAACCTGGACCTTGTGATCATCAACTGAGGCCCTTCTTTGTGTGCCTCCCCCATGAGAAGTCCAGTGACTGGCAACTGCTAGGTGAGGGTTGAACTTAGGGATGGTAAAAGGTAAAGGTAAAGGACCCCTGGATGGTTAAGTCCAGTCAAAGGCGACTATGGGGTTGCAGCGCTCATCTTGCTTTTCAGGCCAAGGGAGCCAGCGTTTGTCCACAGACAGCTTTCCAGGTCATGTGGCCAGCAGGATTAAACGGCTTCTGGTGCAACAGAACACCATGATGGAAACCAGAGCGCATGGAAACGCTGTTTACCTTCCCGCTGCAGCAATACCTATTTATCTACATGTGCTGGTATGCTTTCAAACTGCTATGTTGGCAGGAGCTGGGACAGAGCAACGGGAGCTCACCCTGTTCCTTGGATTCGAACCGCCAACCTTCCAATTGGCAAGCCCAAGAAGCTCAGTGGTTTAGACCACAGCACTACCCGTGTCCTTACTTACTTACTTACTTACTTACTTACTTACTTACTTACTTTCCCTTTTTTACTTAGGAACAGCAGAGCAGTCAATTGCCAAGCCCTGCCACTTGCACATGTTTGCATTCCAGTAATGGTTTTCCAAGGAGGACATGGCTGCTGCGCTAGTTTTGTAGCAGGTGAGTTGCTGTTGCTTACTGGGAGGAGCAAGGATGTGGGTGGCACTGTGGGGTTAAACCACAGAGCCTAGGACTTGCTGATCAGAAGGTCAGTGGTTCAAATCCCCGTGATGGGGTGAGCTCCTGTTGCTCGGTCCCTGTTCCTGCCAACCTAGCAGTTCGAAAGCAGGTCAAAGTGCAAGTAGATAAATAGGTACCACTCCAGTGGGAAGGTAAACGGCGTTTCCGTGCGCTGCTCTGGTTCGCCAGAAGCGGCTTAGTCATGCTGGCCACATGACCCAGAAGCTGTACGCCAGCTCCCTCGGCCAGTAAAGCGGGATGAGCGCTGCAACCCCAGAGTCGGCCACGACTGGACCTAATGGCCAGGGGTCCCTTTACCTTTACCTTTTACTGTGAGGAGCAGGGGAAGGGCATGGTCCAAGCTCAGTGGCAGGAGCGCTAGGTTGGCTCTGCCAATGTGCTTGCACCACACTGACCTCCCTGCTGCCTCGTCCCTTCCCCTCCTTTTTGGATGTGTCTAAATCCAGCCGTCCACCGGGTCCCCCCACTACTTTAAATTCACCCAAGATGCAATGGCCAGGTTGAAACATCTACGAAAGTGGTCTGCTGTCCACCAAGTGCTAAAACACCATACTGGCTCCTGGAGGAGGGTGGTAAGCAGTGTGGATGCTGTTGTCATGGCGATGGCAGAAGAAAAAGACAACTGTGTGACCATATAGGGGGTAGAGTGTGTTTTGGCAGTGGGGAGCCCTCAGTGGCCATTTGCCAAGTGTGCCCTAAAGTCTGGCAGCAGCTTCGATTCGAGAGAATAATAATAGTAAAAAATTGTCTCTGAACGTGGTGGTGCCAATAAAAAGAGGAAGAATAAAGTGCAGAGGTTGTTGTGAAGGAGAATGAAAAGGAGGGAAAAAACCTATATGAATAAGGGCTGGTGCCTACAAAGGCACATTAAGATTTTGCTGATTCAGATATATTGCTTTTCATTTGCATTCCTGTACCGTCCCCCCATTAGAGAAGGGATCTGCAGCAAATGCATATTAATGATGCTGCACATTTGCATATTATGAATCCATAATACCAAGAGTGCAGTTTGTGTGGGGGATTTGTCGGCACACACACCTCTTTGTGGTAAATGTGGCAAGGGTGCTGCAATAAATTTTCTTACTACCTTGCACTTTTAAAGCCCTTTCTTTAAAAGCCAAGAAATAATCTCAGCCTCCAGAAAGATTCCTATGTTAAGGAACTAATAGCCTTAAAAAATATATCTTTTTTATAAAATACAATATTTGCAGAGGCTAATGCCAAATTTAGGGATGACTTCCAGCTTTGCATTGTGCTGATCTCTCTCTCTCTCTCTCTCTCTCTCTCTCTCTCTCTCTCTCTCTCTCTCTCTCTCTCTCTCTCTGTGTGTGTGTGTGTGTGTAAATTCTGTTGAGCAATATCAAATATTGTTATGCCTTTTCTTTTTAAAAAAGTACCACCATAAATATAAATGCTGTTTCATAGGGCAACTTAAGCAAAGCAAGCCGCATGCCTGCTATGAGGAACTCAGGTTCCACAGTGGAAGAAAATATTTTTTAAAAGGAGGAAAGCATAACAGAGAAAAAAGAGGCTGTATCTCAGTGGTGTCAATGGAGCCATGGATGCTGAAAGTTCAGTTCCCATCATCTCCAATCAGAAGGACCAGGCAGATGCAAAGATTCTTCTCTAGAATTAGGGAAGAGAAGAGGGCAGACAGGTTTGCAACAGTACCAAAGTGTTCAAGGTATTTAAAACGAAAAGGGATTGTGATAAGCTAAAAAGGGGGTACAGTGGTACCTTGGGTTACATACTCTTCAGGTTACAGATTCCGCTAACCCAGAAATAGTGCTTCAGGTTAAGAACTTTGCTTCAGGATGAGAACAGAAATCGTGCTCCGGCAGCGCGGCGGCAGCAGGAGGCCCCATTAGCTAAAGTGGTGCTTCAGGTTAAGAACAGTTTCAGGTTAAGAACAGACCTCCGGAACAAATTAAGTACGTAACCTGAGGTACCACTGTAAATCCAAACCAGATGAATGGGAAGGGAAATGGCAAGAGAGCCAGTGTGGTATAGTGGTTAGAGGGTCAGACTAAGACCTGGGAGACCAAGGTTCAAATCCCCACTCATCCTTGAAACTCACTAGGTGACCTTGGGCCAGTCACTCTAACCTAACTTGCAATGTTTTTTTGCAGGGGATTAAATATGGAGGGGCAGAACCAGTTGTGCTACCTTGATGCTACCTAGGAGAAAAATGTAGGATATAAACACAAGTAAATAAAACAAACGCGATTCGCTGCAAGTGCTGCCCATCAGAGCAAAAGATCCTAATTTCTTTTCTTTCTTTTTAAAATTTTATTAAATTTTATTAGATGTTACCAAAAAAATGAAAAGAAAAAGAAAAGAAGTAGAAACAATACATAACCATACATAAAAACATTTATGTACACAATTTTCCAGAATGCAGACTAGAAAAAAAGAAAGACGAATAATAAAAGGATCAAAAAAGAAAAAAGAATGAAGAGAAAAAATACTTTTCATAATCAATAATTCCAAATTCATACTTCAAACATTACAATATATAAATCCTAGTTAAAATATTATAAAAGACTTCCACCGCATTCACCACACATCTCTTGGTTATCTAATTACATCTGTTCTTCAGTCACTTCCTTTCCTTAAATTCTTTCATAGTCCATCTAATCTTTGTATTCTCTGTATTCTTCACAAGGTTAATCTAAGCACAACCAAACTTTCGTGTTTGATCCCTGTTTATGTAAATATTCATTTAAGCATTCCCATTGTTTCTATACCATAGTTTTAGAATTATGCCTTATTATATCCGTCAATTTTGCTAACTCCAGATATTCACATTGTTTACTTAACCATTCCCTTTTTGGGGGGGATGTTATTTCCTTTCCAGTAACTGGCCACCAACGTTCTCGCTGCTGCTGTTGTGTATAGGAATATGTTAATCAAAAGATCCTGTGATGAATATAGGGGTTGCTCGTGTGTAAGTTGCTGCCACTCCTGGCTAAGTTGGCTTGTTAAACCTTTTCTGTCTGGACAGCCCTTCACTTCGTGGCTGCCTCAGTCGCTAGCAGAATCCGTCAGTGGGCGTTTCTTAAACCTTTTCCAGCATAAAAGCTGTTTGACTCCAAGTCTCCTCCTACTCTCCCTGCACGGAAGTCTTCTGCACAGGGAGGGTGTGGGTAGCGGAGGACCCGTACTCTCTCCGCTGGTGTCCAGCGAAGAGTCCTGGAGCCCTCTCGTCGATTCCCCCATCTGCCCCCCTTTATCCCTGGTGTTGCGCTGATTTCCTTCCCCAGCTGATGAGCTGCCTCTCTCCCTGCTGGGTCCCTCTCCAGCATCACTTGAGAGCCTTCCCTCCACCTCTGGCTCCGATGTCAGTTCCCTGACAGATCCCAATTTCATATATTCTAATGGAGCCTGAACTGGTGGCATGAGAGGAGTTTAAGGCAGTTTAAGACGGGTCAATTGTCCAGGTTAAAAGTTAAAGGCCAATTCCCTAAGGAACTTGCATAAGGAAAATCAGGCAGCATCCCCGGAGACTTGCCCATGTGCACCAGCTGTTTGGTAGAGAAACATTCCACCCTTATATTGCATGGGAGGGACTGAGAGTGGTACCTACTTAAAGCACTGCCTCTACCACTCAAATGGATGCACATCTTGACTGCTGCTGCTGCTGTAGCTACCACAGTTGCATCCTTGCTGAGATTTTCTTTGGTTGGCTCTGGCATTGGAATGGTCCTCAAGCTATGCTTGATTTTAGATCCCATGAAAAACAGCACGATGGTTCGAATTTCCCATGCCCAGTGAAAAATTCCGGCATTTTTTATTGTTAAAAAAACCTCATAATTTTGAAAAGCAAATAGAAATGCACAGAGATTCAGGCCAGGCCTAATAACAATTGGTTTCGCATTCTTGTCTGCCCTGCTTGTTCCCGAAAGTTCAGCTCAGCTGTCAGTTTATGGGGCTGAAGTTCCAGCTTTGGAAGCCGGTAACCAAAATTCAAATGAGCCAGAAGGACTCTCTCTGGCATAATTGTTCTGGAACTGCAAAGGCTTAGCTCTTTCCAAAAAAAAGGGGGGGGGGAGAAATGAAAAGAGGAGAGGATGTGGGAAACGGAAGAATTAGTAAGCCATGAGAGTGTTGTCCAATGAGATAATATACTTCCATACTGACAAGGGCTCTTTTGTCTTTTGTGGGCTCACCTCCAAATTCCAGATGTATATCTACAGATAAAATATTCAAAACTAATCTAGGGCTTAATGTGTTGGACTTGGAAGCACAAGTCCTTTGCTGTCACTTGATGGGTGCATGTGGGTTCTAACTCCCATTCATTCATTGAAATTGCGTGGTGCTGTGGGTTAAACTACAGAACTTAGGACTTGCCAATCAGAAGGTTGGCGGCTCGAATCCCCGCAACAGGGTGAGCTCCCATTGCTCGGTCCCTGCTCCTGCCAACCTAGCAGTTCGAAAGCACGTCAAAGTGCAAGTAGATAAATAGGTACTGCTCCGGCGGGAAGGTAAACAGTGTTTCTGTGCGCTGCTCTGGTTCGCCAGAAGCGGCTTAGTCATGCTGGCCACATGACCTGGCAGCTGTATGCCGGCTCCCTCGGCCAATAAAGCGAGATGAGCGCCGCAACCCCAGAGTCGGCCATGACTGGACCTAAGGTCAAGGGTCCCTTTACCTTTACCTTTAGGGCGTGTTCAGGGAAGGTTGAGAAGTGTAGTCATGCAGAGTAGTATACTGAACTGCGAAGTGTAGAGACATTGCCATCTTCACCCCAGTTTAACTGTCACAGTATCCCTCAAACCATGTTGGAAATCATTTTGGTGAGTTCTTGTGATTCTTTATATTTAGATGTGCATCAGACTGGACAGGGCATATCCACTGAAATTAATGGACCTAACTGTTCATTAATTTCAGTGGATTTACTCTGAGTAAATCTTTGTTGACTATTGCTCAGGACTGTGATCTGGGAGCCCCTCAAACAGAGGACCTTAAAGTTGGTCACACGGTCCCCCTAATGGTGGAGCTGGCCCCAGTGGTGGACTTACATTTGGGGGCCCCTGAAGCTTGTACTGTAATTGGGGGCCCTTTCTTAACCAACAACAAGGTCTGGGTAACCGCTACAATCTTCTTCAATGAGTTTGCTCCACGACAGATCACCACACCTTTACAACATTGGTGTTCCCAACTCTCAAACATTGGGATTGTTGAAATATATACAGTGGATGCTCGGGTTGCGAACGTGATCCGTGCGGGAAGCACGTTTGCAACCCGCAGCGCCGTGTCTGCGCTCGCGTGGGTTGTGATTAGGAGCTTCTGCGCATGTGTAAAGTGCAATTTAGCACTTCTGCACATGCACAAAGAGCGATTTAGCACTTTTGCACATTCACAAGCACCAAAACCCAGAATTAACCCATTCCAGTACTTCCGGGTTTGGCGCAGTGCGCAATCCGAAATCGCGCAACCCGAAGCGTCTGTAACCCAAGGTATTACTGTACAACAAAACTAATCAATTTGAGTCGCATGACTAGACAGCAATGTGATCCAAAGTAACTTCCAAAGAATGTATAATCTGCTGTTGAAATGGAATACTGAGGAAGAAACTGTAAAATCGGCAATGATAAAATAGGCACAAGACATAGGCCATAACATTATGTTCGCTGACTGGGAGAAGTTGTGGACCACCGGGATTAAATTTACGGCATGTAATGCCTTAAGAGAGAATATTATGAAAATGATGTATAGGTGGTACATGACCCCAGTCAAGCTTGCAAAAATATATCATTTGCCCGATAATAAATGTTGGAAATGCAAAGAGATTGAAGGTACATTCTTTCACCTTTGGTGGACGTGCCCAAGGATCAAGGTCTTCTGGGAAATGATATATAATGAACTGAAAAAGGTATTTAAATATACTTTCCCGAAGAAACCAGAGGCCTTCCTCCTGGGCATAGTGGACCAATCGGTGTTAAAGAAGGATAGAACTTTTTATATATATGCTACAGCAGCAGCAAGAATTCTCATCGCAAAGCATTGGAAGACACAAGATCTACCCACCTTGGAAGAGTGGCAGATGCAATTAATAGACTATATGGAGATGGCGGAAATGACTGGCAGAATCCGAGACCAGGGAGAGGAGTCGGTGGAGGAAGATTGGAAGAAATTTAAAATTTATTTGCAGAAATATTGTAAAATTTTTGAACGTTAAGGACACTGAAATGAGTCGCAGGGGCTTTAGCAACAAAGTAAAATGTAAGATTGGATTAACAATAGATAAATTAAATAGGATGTGAATTTGCTGAATTAATTTCTAAAAAGGGATACAAGAACGGGGGACGTGAGGAAGTCGGGAAAATAAGTTAATTGAAGATGAGAAACTAAGAAAGAGGGAATTTTTGTTTTTTGTTATTATATGTGTTTTTATCTCTTTTTTCTTTTTCTTTTGATGTGTTCAATGTTTGTATTTTTGTATTGTACTGTTTTTTGTGATGTTGTACTTTCTTTGTCTTTGTATGCTTTTTTATTGTGAAAACTTAATAAAATATTTATTAAAAAAAACAAAGTCACTTCTGGGACCCCTCTGGGATTAGGGGCCCATTAAGCTTAAGCTTCATTCATTTCATAGTAGATCTGCCCCTGACTGCGTCTACAAAGTATAAACCGGCCTTTTGTAGCTTTCTCTAAGAGGGTCCTGCTATGCAACGGATTCTGTGTGCAGAGTGAGCATTTCTTGCCATGCTCTTACAATGTTGCACGATACAGGGTGGGGATCAAAGATCCAAATATTGCCCTGGGAGCTGCTTCCACAAAGGGCACCTTTGTAGGACATGCTAGGCTCGATTTGGAGAGGTTGCAATTGGCTCTCTTTTGTTATTTGGCTTGGCAGATAAAACACAAGCCTGACAGGTTAATTCTTCCAGAGAAGCAATGGAAATACGGCCCTGCCAGGAGAGCGAGGCGCTCGGCTGTGTTAATTGTGCTGCAGAGGCATTCGCCACTCCGGCTCCTCGTTCTCCGGGCTGCCTATCGCAGCATTTTCAGCCCAGCCAGCTGATCTTGGGGGAAATTAAGCTGCAATAAGATTCCAAAGACATTTGAGTCTAGACGGCGATATTGATCAGGGAACAAGCTGCAGGATGGAAAGGAAAGTGGCCTCAACGTATACAAGTGAAGCTACTCAATATAAATGTGACCTTTTGCAAATGGAAACGTGCTAGTTAAAAGCATCGTGCACCTGTCCCCGAAACATATAGGGATGGGTTGTTTTGGGGTGGGGCTCACAGCGTCATCAAGACCCACACATCCGCAGCATTCTCCATCCAAGAAGAAAGTGTTCTGCTGAAACTCCTGCTTGTCCACTTCTTCCTAGGCTCTCACTTGGCCTAGGGCAATATCTTCTCCCTATTAGTGGGGCTTTGAGTGGTGGGAAAGTTAGCTGTGATTCCGGCATTGCAGGGAGTTGGGATAGAAGACAGGGGCAAAGGAAGGTGTTGTGACACCCGGGCGGGCATCACTGCGTAGGGCGCATGTGTGGCATCGCTATGTATGACACATGCGCCATACGTAGTGAAGCCGCACATGCGCTGTACTTAGCGATTTGCCAGTGCCACTCCAGTGCCATATGGATGGTGCCAGAATCCTTCCATTCACCGCTACAGCCGCGGACAGAGGATCCTCTGTTTGCAGCTGTAGCAGTGACAGAGGGATCCCAGCACCGTCCGTATGGCGCTGGAGCGGCAGTGCCGCCAAACTGCTATATAGCGCATGTGCGGCATCACTATGTATAATGCATGCGTGCAATGCCACACATGTGCTGTACTTAGAAGTTTGCCACTGGCGCAGGGATCCTCTGCTCGTGGCTGCTCGAGAGCCAGTGTGGTGTAGTGGTTAAGAGCAGTAGACTCGTAATCTGGTGAACCGGGTTCGCGTCTCCGCTCCTCCACATGCAGCTGCTGGGTGACCTTGGGTCAGTCACACTTCTCTGAAGTCTCTCAGCCCCACTCACCTCACAGAGCGTTTGTTGTGGGGGAGGAAGGGAAAGGATAATGTTAGCCGCTTCGAGACTCCTTCGGGTAGTGATAAAGCGGGATATCAAATCCAAACTTCTCCTCCTCCTCCTCCTCCTCTTCTTCTTCTTCTTCTTCTTCTTCTTCTTCTTCTTCATCCTCCACATGTGGCTGCAGCGGCACGATGGCTGCTAGCGCCGCCGCGAGCCCCCGCGGGGTGACTTCTTGTCACCCCTGCAGACATGGATCCTGGGGCACGCCACCCCCCCGCCCCCGCCCCATTGCGATGTCACTGCTAGAAGATCCTCTGGGACCCTTCCAGATCCACATGATTCCAAGAACACGCAAATGGTGAGGTTGAAGCCAGATTTCTAGAGTCAATTTTGGGTCTGATGCAGACCCCCCTTCAGAGTCAGATTGATCTGTTCAACAGCAGTGCTTAAGGAGTTGCTAACCATTACACCACACTGTCTCTCTATTATTTTTTATTGCACCATATTGCAAAAAATAAAATAAAATGGCAAAGTATCAAGTTTCAGAAAGCAATCAAAGTGGATGGGAAGCAAGGAAATGATTGCTGGCAGTCCTATGAGAGATGCTGCGATGCCTTAGGCTGCCAATGAGTTCACAGCAGAGAATTTAGCAGCACATCTCCCCAGGGACTTTGTGGCTAATTTTGCAAAAGATTTGAGAGTTGAAAAGGCTGCCTGGTCAACTTTTCCAGCATGCCCTGCCCATTCCCTTGCATTCCGGAACGCCTGCTCAGATACCAAATGAGAAGAGGCCACATCAGAGCCAAACTAAGCTGCCCTCTTGGAGCCAGAAAAGACAACTTCCTCCTGCAGCAGCTGATGTGAGCCATCATCACTGACATGCTACATGCCCTGGGGAAAAACTCATCGGATGAAGCTCATTGTGGTGCTTGAGTCTTTGGCCAGTGAGAGTGGGAAAATTTGTGTCATTCCCTTCGTAACATTGCTGTGTCTCCCCGCTTTTCCTTCTTCCTGAGGAACCAGATTGGGAATATATTTATCTATCAATAATAATAATAATAATAATTTATTATTTATACCCCGCCCATCTGGCTGGGTTTCCCCAGCCACTCTGGGCAGCTTCCAACAAAATATTAAAATACAATAGTCTGTTAAACATTAAAAGCTTCCCTAAACAGGGCTGCCTTCAAGATTTATATACCACTTCATCAACAAAAATGTCTAAGCTTTTTACACGGAACAATATAAAACAAGACTGTGCCGATAAAGTCAAACTTTATTTGACTTTTTTAAATTAAAAAAATCTATCATCTATCATCTATCTATCTATCTATCTATCATCTATCTATACACACAATATACAAGGTTTTGTGTCTAGAAACATAGAGTTGGAAGGTACCTAATGGGCGATCTAGTCCAACCCTCTGCAATTCAGAAATATTCAGCTGTCCCATATGGGGATTGAACCTGCAGCCTTCGTGTTATCAGCACCATGCTCTAACCAACTGAGCTATGCCATTGGACTTCACCTCCGCTCAGCCTGAGCTGGCATGTTCAGCAAGGATGGGAGTTGGAGTGCAACAACGTTCAGATGGCCACAAGCTACCCACTCCTGCTATACACCTGGCAGTAAGTTCCAGTGCAGTTCTGAAAGGTTTGACCCTCCACCTTTATTCAAAATGGTGTCCAATTGTGTCAAAACATAGTTGAAAACCTGCTCCTTGATCTGAGGAACTGTCATGCCAAATTTGATTCAATTCAGCGCTCAATGTTCAGCCTGCCATCTTGATTCAAAATTGTGCCCAGCTGTATCCAAACAAAGCACGCGGGTGGCACTGTGGGCTAAACCACAGAGCCTAGGACTTGCCGATCAGAAGGTTGGTGGTTCGAATCCCCACGACGGGGTGAGCTCCCGTTGCTCGGTCCCTGCTCCTGCCCACCTAGCAGTAGAAAAATAGGTACCGCTCCGGCGTTTCCGTGCGCTGCTCTGGTTTGCCAGAAGTGGCTTAGTCATGCTGGCCACATGACCCGGATGCTGTACGCCGGCTCCCTCGACCAATAAAGCAATATGAGCACTGCAACCCCAGAGTCGGTCATGACTGGACCTAATGGTCAGCTGTCAGGGGTATGTAAACAAAATCAAAAACCTACCCTTTGAGTGAATTCCATTTTTGTTGTACTACTTTATTGGCTAACCATGAAAGATTTGGATTGATTGAGTCTACTTTTCAGTAGGTCAGGGGTCACCAACATGGCACCCATGGGGGCTTTTCTTGGTGCTCACAAATCATTTGATCCTCTACACACACTCATTGTTCCCAGTGGCAGAGCTTCATGTTCCAGCACCAGGGGGAGGCTGCAGGCTGGGGCAGGGCTGGCATGCATCCTGGGGGTGGGGTGCGCCGCCTGCGGGGGTGGGGTGCCCAGCACGGGCAGGGCTCACACCCTGGGGATCACGCTGCCGGGGGTGGTGTGCTCCCCCTGCTCTCCTCTTCCTCTGCCAGTGATTGTTCACTTGGTCATGAGATGGTGAGGGTGGTTACCTTGTTCTTCCCTGAAAAGTACATTGAAATATACTCAGAGTCGCAAAGTGATTTCATGCTCTTTATTCAGCTCATAGTAGTGAGGAGGAATGAATGAATGGAAGTCCCCTCACAGTATCTGCTTTATATACATTATTTACACAATGGGCTGCACATGATTGGCTAATTCCGGAATTCTACTGTAAGCCAATCAGGTTGTGGATTCACTTCTATCTGGAGCAGGATTGGGTGGTTCCTGCCAACCAATCATACTGCTGCATTGTTCTAGGACCAATCAGACTGCTGCATTTTGGATCCTATTGTTCTAGGACCAATCAGACTGCTGCAGTTTGGATCCTATTCAACTCAGTACATAACATACATAGAGTTGAAGGGGGAAGTTGGAAGAGTGGCACTCCTTCCCACTTCCTCTTTCCGCTCCCCATGTGCTTTGCAAGCCTCAGATTAATTCTAACGGGTCTGTTTCATATTCCCTTTCTGTCTCTTTAGGGCAGGCTAATCAGTGACCAGAGGAGATGGTGCCCATGGTGTTTGCTTGAAAATCCAGTTATGCTCATGGACCTAAAATGAGTGCTGACACCTGCAGGGCCTGATTTAGGTTACTGAAGGTAATGGGGCCCTTTATATGTCCAGCTGTCCTTTGTCAGCAACAAATTGTCACTGTCTTTTGTGTTTAATATACGTTATATGGTAATTTATGGATCTAATAGGTATCTTTAGCCATTTGCAACCAGTCCATGCAGAATGCAGACACCCTATGTATAGAAATGAGCAAACCAGTGATATCTTAGGGAGCAGGCTAGCAGGCGGGGCCCATTACTTACATCATAGGAGCCTACACAACACAAAACACTGTTGCCTGTACGTAGGTTTTATTTTATTAGTTTTTTATCTTATATTTTGGGAAGGTACATCCAGTTTTCCCCCTCTTTAAACTTTTTTAGGGCTCCCAAGAGAGTGGGGACCTAAGCTATAGCTTGTTTAGCTTATACGTAAATCTGGCACTGTACAGTGGTGCTCCACAAGACGAATGCCTCGCAAGACGAAAAACTCGCTAGACGAAAGGGTTTTGCGTTTTTTGAGCTGCTTCGCAAGATGAATTTCCCTATGGGCTTGCTTCGCAAGATGAAAACGTCTTGCAAGTTTGTTTCCTTTTTCTTAAAATGGTTAATACCCAGGGTGCATTGCTTGAAGAGGTGCAG
The DNA here is from genome assembly GCF_964188305.1 of Podarcis bocagei. NCBI lineage: Eukaryota > Metazoa > Chordata > Lepidosauria > Squamata > Lacertidae > Podarcis > Podarcis bocagei. Next base: position 80,723,777 of record NC_138133.1, on the reverse strand, counting down.
TTGCGACTTGACTTCGAGGAGCAACTCATAGCACGCGGTGTGGTAGCCTTTTTTGAGGTTTTTGAAGACTTTGGTGATTTTTGAAGCTTTTCCAAAACTTCTTTTGCAGCCATTTGGTAAGTTAAACTTTTAAAACTTTTTTGGGGGGTTTTGGATTTTGGGTTGGGGTGTTTGGAATTCAAGGACTTGGTGTTGGGGAGGGGTTTGCAAGAATCTGGAAGCTTGTGTGGTTTTTTCCTGCATTTTTATGATTTTTTGTGACCATTGGGCCACTCTGTTGTTGCTGTTTTTTTTAAAAAAAATATCTGGGTTTGAATTTCTGTGTGGTGGGTGGCTGGGTGCTTTTGAATTTTTTGGATGTGAAGCACTGATTTATTTTGGGGGGGGGGTTGCGAAGGTAGGAGCTGTGCTGCCATGGGACCCAAGAAGACTGCTGCTGCAGAGGCCAGCGAAGGGAAGAAGGCGAAGGTTACTCTGGAAATGAAGAAGGAGATCATCCGGAAGCACGGCGGTGGAATGTGTGTGACAGACCTCGCCAGGGAGTACGGGAGGAATCCATCGACCATTGGAACCATCCTGAAGATGAGGGAGAGGATCCTTGCGACTGATGCAGCCAAGGGAGTCACCAGGATCGTGAAGAACCGCCCAGCTGTTCTGGAGGAGGTGGAGAAGTTGCTGCTCATCTGGTTAGAAGAGAAGCAGCATGCAGGGGACACAGTGACTGAGGCCGTCATTTGTGAGAAGGCCAAGGCCTTGCATGCAGACCTCGTCCGGCAACAGCCAGGAATCTCATGCGAGCCAGAAGTCTTCAAGGCAAGCAGAGGCTGGTTTGACCGGTTCAAGAAGAGATGTGGAATCCACAGCGTGGTCAGGCATGGAGAGGCTGCCAGTTCTGATGTTCCTGCGGCTGAAGACTTTGCAGTGGAGTTCCTGGAGGTTGTGACGACGGAGGGCTACGTTCCGCAGCAGGTCTTCAACTGCGACGAGACCGGGCTGTTTTGAAAGAGGATGCCCAAAAGGACTTTCATCACTCAGGAGGAGGCCAGGTTGCCTGGCCACAAGCCCATGAAGGACTGTCTGACCCTGTCCTCCAAAGAACTGAGGGACATTTGCCAGAAGTGGAAAGATGTGCAGGCTTTTGCACAGCGGCACCACCCTGACAAGGACCTGACACGTGACCTTGTGAACACTTTTGATATGAGGGTCATGTCGTCTTTCAGGGAGGTGCTGAAAAGGCGGATGAAGCAGCAGACCATGGACAGGTTCTTCAACAAGAAGCAAAGAGTGGAAGAGGAACCTTCTTCGAGTTGTCCCCGAGAGTCTTAGAAAATGTACTGTACACTTTGTTGATTTTTAAATGTTTTTCTGTCATGTTTAGAAACTTAATTTATTGCTCCTTCAGTTTTTGAAATGCTCTTTACAGTATGTGTGACTTTAAAGAGCACTTAATAAACTCTTGTTGTACCAAATTTAGCTTTGTTTGGACTTTTTTTGACCATAGGAACGCATTAATTGAATTTCAATGCATTCCTATGGGATTTCGTGCTTTGCAAGACGAAAAATTCACTAGACAAAAAAACTCGCGGAACGAATTAATTTTGTCTTGCAAGGCGCCACTGTACACCTGCAGTAGGTTATGCCTCTCTGATGTCTCAGACAGGCCTGCAGAAAGAGAAGTATCAGGTACACAATTCACCCAAGGCAACTTTTAATCAAGGGAAGGATTATTAGTTGATTCGTTTTTTACAGTGAAATCCTGTGCACGATCTGTTGCGATCAATGAAACATACTCCCAAGTAAGTGCATTTAGGTTTGCAGACTCAATGAACTAAACGTTCTAGCCATAGTTACAAGGGGCCTGGGAAAGCATGAGTTTCCCTTCTGTTCTTTGCACCTTTTCCAGGTTGAAGTGACGCATCCTGGCTACATCCTGAACAAAGATAGCCTCATCAGGTCTTTGTATGCAGAGAGTACATTCCTCTCCTTACAAAAAAAATACCTCTGAGGGGCATGATCCCAAGAATGGAATTTGCCCTCTTTGCTGTGATTTCACAGTGGTGGCTTACAGTTATCTTGTGATCAACCAGGCCTTTTCTCTTTCCATCCTATTTGCTGCCAGCACCTTTTCTCTTTCCATCCCATTTGCTGCCAGCCCTAACAAGAACATTTCCTGTTTGCCCACAAAGATTTGACCTTGCACTTGGTGCTATTGAATTCCATTCCATTTCTATGACTCAGGCTCATGAGTTCACCAAATTCCCCCTGCATAGTTACATAATGGGCAGTGACTCTCATCTATTTATTTCTTTCTTCACATCACTGCTTTCAATAGGTGGCATGGCTCCCTGCCTGAGTCATCTCAAACTCTTTTTTGCTGGGCTTCTGTGTGTTTGTAGCACAGTTTTGGCTGCATCACGAAGGCTGATCTGCGAGGGGATGGGCGTTTGTGAGTGGGTGGTCCCACTATTAAGATGTTCCCTAAGCATCCAAGACTTGGGACAGAGGCTCTCATCTCACATCTCACTCTACATCTGCCTGGGCATCCTGGGCCTCTCCCTCACCTCCCAGAAGTACTTTGCCCATTGGTAAAATAATAATAATAATAATAATAATAATAATAATAATAATAATAATAATAATGCCTTTATTGTCAATGTACAGCCTGTGTACAATGAAATTAAATGATCCTCCCTCCCACCACCACCCAGACACTCAGTCTCATTGCACTCTGTGTGCTTATTGCACAACACACCACCTCACAAGTCAATTGCGCTATGTTATTTTCTGTTCAACAGCCTAACAGCCCACGGATAGAAGCTATTTTTTAGCCTGTTGGTATGGCTGATTATACTTCTGTATCTCCTACCCTAGGGTAGAAGATTAAAGAGGTGATGGCCGGGGTGTGAGTCATCAATGAGAATTTTTCTCGCTCTCCTAAGGCGACGATCCCTTGCGATGTCATCTAGCGGACTCAAGGGACAGCCCATGATATCATGTGCTGTATTCACCACCCTCTGTAGAGACTTTCTGTCCGTGGCTGTCAAGCCAGCATACCACACTGTGATACAATATGAAAGGCCCTCACCTCCCTAGACTTTGGACAGGGCCACGCCCCCTGGAATCCTTTATTGGACTACCCTTCAATATGCGGGGCACGTGATGGCGCTTCCTCCCCTCTTCCAACAAGAGAACAATACCAATTCCTAACCGCAAATACCAAGAACAGCTGGCAGGCTGGGAAAGATCCCTGGCCACATCCTGCCTTAAATAGGGCAGGCCACACCCCCAGAGCCAGCCAATTGGCTGGCCAGGGGATAACGCGACCGGGAATCCCCCCAATTGCGTGGGGTTGGGCTCCAGCCGCCGCCCAAGTGGTGGGGTCATGAAGCGCCGCCATGCCACCTCCTTCAAGGGCGGAAGTGGCTTTGCAGTATTCTTATTAATTTTTTATGTGTGTAATGGCTGTTCGCTAAACACAATAAACCAAAGTGACGGGCGGACAGACACCATGCTGCCCCTACTACAAGGCCATCTGCTGCTATGCAAGATGATGGGGCCAGCCCTCCCATTAGGCAAGGCGAGGCAGCTGTCTCAAGAAGCAGATGCTCAAGGACAACAGAAGCAGCAGTTCCTCCTGAGCCTCCCAGCAATTCTCATGTGTTGCCTCTTCTGGGCTTCCTAATGTGCCAGCTGCCCCAGATGTGATGCAGGACACCATCCCATCTCCAGAGCTGAAGCAAGGCTCAACTGCAAGTCCAATGGGCTTCTATACATTGAGATGGGGCACCATCTTGTCCTTCATCTCAGGCAACACAACAAGAACATATTCACAGTCCTGATGAAAGCCCAATTTGTCCTTCTAGAAGCCCAATTTGTCCAGCATCCTGTTCTCGCAGTGCCCAACCAGATGCCTATGAGAAGGACTTGAATGCTGAGCATGTGTTTGTTAAAAGATCAGAGTCTCCCTAAGGCTAAAAGTGGAACATTTTCCATTCACCATCCCCCAAATAAAAATAGAGGCCTGGAGCAGCAAAATGGGCAAGAAACAGAAGTATGGTGTGTGTGTGTGTGTGTGTGTGTGTGTGTGTGTGTGTCTGATACTGCTTCTGCCCCCCCACCAATAAATAATAGCATTTATTCCTAACCTGCTTGTTTGATTCCACCTCTTCCATGCATGTCATCTCAAGGTCAGTAGCTCTTTGCTCCTCCATAACAGTAACCCCTGAAATTAACACGAATGGGTTTTGGGTTCCTTTTAAATGTTACAAAGGGAGGCACAGACCTCCTGAGCTATATAGGTAGCATCTGTCACAAAGGCAGGGAGCGGGTAGAAGTTAAAGCCAACAAGAAAACCCAGACCAAAGGAGTTGCAAGACTTGCCTAAAGCATGCAAATGGTACAGTTGTAGAAGGAGACGTCCCCTTGCCAGCTGATGTCACAAGGAAGCATAATCTTGGCTGGTGATTTGGGGTGGCGGAGTAGGAAGCACAGATCTTTCCATACTGTAAAGGATATGCATATTTTAAAAAGGTAGCTCACTGACCAACATCATAAAGATAATAGTTTCTTAGGGGTCAGATGTAAACACAGCAAAAGGAGGTCACACATCCAATCGGATTAATTTAGTAACATGCCCAGCAGTGGATTATGTTAATTTGGACAGTAATTTTTTCGTACTTGTCGTGCAAG
>NC_138133.1:80664088-80714088 GCF_964188305.1 Podarcis bocagei | reverse complement strand
AAAATTCTTGTTCTCATAGTGACCAACCATGGGGAAACTCTCAAGGAGGACCTACAGTCTGCTAGTGCTACAAGGACACTCAGATGACGCCACTGATCGAAGGTGTCAAGTTTGGGCAAACAAATGAATCAGTGAACATTTCTCAAGGAGCCTATTTTTTAAGAGTGCCATTTTATCAAAAACATCAGAACAATCATTTAAAAAATAATCATGGGTAGCTTCAGAACATTCAAGAAAGATCCACCATTTGATCTGACAGTGGTCAGAGAAGTGTATCCGTTCTGATCCATCTTAAGTTTGTATTCTGTGTCCTCTAAACTGATAAATCATTCCGTGGCTGGAGAAGGTAGACAGGATGGGTAACACACACCACGCTGATGATGACAAGGACGTGTCACAGACTGTCTCTCCCACTCCTCTCTGCCCTTTTGTACTGAAAGATTCTTATGACCTTTGGTGGCATTTTCAAGGAGCCATTTTCTCTGGACGTTCCCCGGTTCTATTGATCTCCGCAAAGGATTAATCTTAGACAAACAGGCCATATAATTTATGTAAACTGTCCAGGTAATTAAATCCCCCTTCCACCAAAGGTCAGGAGCAGAATATTTAAGATTTCATTTTAGCCAAAGAGAGGGAGGACCAACGTGAGAAACTTTGGGCTGTCGTATCAATTAAAATGGTGTGGAGTTTGTCCTGCAGTAGATTAGAAAGTTGTAGGCACGTCTTGAGTAGATTGCTCAGGGTGGGGTGGTCAAGGTCACCATTCAAGATGGCCATCACCTGGGCAGATGAGATGCCAGAGGAGTTGTGGAAGTTTTGTTGTTAAATTAGCTGGTCACTGGTAGATTGAATAAACCACTTTTCCATTTAAAAACCAGCTCCCCTATTCTACCAAGTGATTGGCTGCAGTTACAACTTGCAAAACATTTTTTATCCAGAGATGTGCTTCTCCTCTGCTCTGCTATGACGGACTATAATTGCAGCCCAAAGCTCCAAAGGCAAATTTGCATGGAGCTCTGCCAGAGATTGGCTGCATTGTATTGTAAATGTAGCCCATCTTCGCAAGTCACCAGGGGCCCTGGGCTAGATATATGTGTGAAACTTGCAGAAGGAATTAGATCTGCAAACCCTTTTTCTTGGCCTCAAAGAGCAGATATCCGTGGAAAATCCATTTGCCAGCTAAAATTCAGGCGACTCGATTTGCAATGCAGTCCTCGGCTTCCTGGCTGAAGTGCTTCCAATGCAGTTTTGCTCGCAGTCATGCTGCGTAATGGGTTTTGTAGTCTTAAGATTTTATGTTAAACATACAGTCTACACAGAATTACGATATTTTTCGCTCTATCAGATGCACCGGACCATAAGACGCACCTAGTTTTTAGGGGAGGAAAACGAGAAATAAGAAAGCAAAGCAAAGCATCCTGAGCGAAGAGGGAGCGCTCCTCCCTCTTCGCTCAGGAGGCTTTGCGGGGCTATCCTTGAAGCCAGGAGAGCAAGCTGGATTGGTCCTTCCTGCCCTCCTGGCTTCAGTGAAAGCAAGCCTCCTGACTCCCCCCCCCCCACCTCCCGCAAGAGCCGTGCACTCTTTAATGGGAGCGCGGCTCTTGGGGGCTTTTGTGGGAGGTGGGGGAAGGGACAGAGCCACGTGCTCTGTCCCTTCCCCCACCTCCCACAAAAGCCAGGGATAGCTGTGCGAAGCCTCCGCAGGGCAGGAGGATGAAGGCTCCCCGCTGCCCTGTGGAGGCTTCACACTGCTAAGGCAGAAGCTAGAACAACAAGAGGGAGTGCTGCTCAGCACTTCCTCTCGCTGTTCTGGCTTCTGCCTTAGCCTCGTAGCCTGCATTTGCTCCATAAGAGCGAAAAATACAGTACATGATTTATGAAGCACACTACATTACAAGCAGCAGCATCCGGAATGAGTGCTTTGTATAAAGTGACACGATTCCAACAGGGAGAGGATCAAGCACATGCCAGAAGTGTGGTCAGCAACAGGGGACCTGTGGCCTGAGGACCGTGTGTGACCATCAGCTTAGTTTCATGCTGTTGAGTCCCATGGGGCAAGGGAGATCAGGAATTGCAGGACCATGGATAGCTCTAAGCGAGCAGAGTGCTCCGTCAGGAGTAGACAGCAAACTGAGATTTTATAAGCCTCTTCCTGCCCCTCCTCGGGCTCCACCCCTATATGTTGTACCTATATTCTTAAAGGGCCAAGACTCCTGAAGATGGACACTATCTTTGCGTTCTATGGCCTCCTGTCTGGGGCACTCCTTGTGCCAGTGGACCAGCAAAGTACTATGGGAAGCACCGGGTTCCTCTGACTCAGGAGGAGACACCTGTGGAGGCCTGGCTCCGGTTGTACACACACTGGATCTATGGGAGATTGTTCTGCAGGAATTCTGTCAACCGCAGACCCAGCGATCACCCGGAATCTGGACCAGCTCCTTAGCTGATGCCTCTGCAGCCTCTGACTTTGTGTCTGCATTGCTGCTGGATTCAGGGGTCATGCTACGTGCACCCCCAGGTCTAGTTTTAAATTCACAGGCTCCACATGCCCTTGCACTGGCTTCAGCTCCCCAAACCATTGTCTCTGGCCCCACCCAGTTTTCTCTTTTGCCCTCCCCACATCTAGCCTGCAACCCACACCATTCCCCAGAAGATTAGGCCCTGGGAATGTGGTTCCCCCACCCCTGACTTAAGAGGGTCGTTACAGCTTCAAACACCTTTTGCAGCAGAACTTGGAACCACCCATTGAAACAGATCGGCCACAGATTCAGCACAGAAAGAGGAACGTATCTTTTTTCATGCAATACTTAATTCATTCTGGGAATACTGTGCTACAAGGGGTAGCCATGGCTTCTGACTCAAGATATCTTGAGTTGATGGGGATCAAACAAGTTCATGGGGAAATAGACTGATCAGTGGCTACTAACAATAATATTGAAATGGAAACTCCAAGTTCTTTATATATATATATATATATATATATATATATATATATATATATATATATATATATATATATATTATTTTTTTACATATTAATTAACATTCATACAACAGAACTTCTCATCTTATACAATATTTTTTGGACTTCCGTCAACACCTCTGATGATTTTCCGTACTTATCACTTATTATGCATTTCTTAATTTCATGTTACCTTTAAATATCTTTAATAATTCTCTTCATTGTCCTTTTTTGCAATATTTCTAATAATTCACCTTACAAAACTTCTTGCAAACCTACTAGCGTAATCTGTTCATCACAATTACTTTTCAAATAGTCAATAAATTTACTCTAGTCTTCTGAGAATCTCTGGTCCTGAAGGTTTTGAATCCTTCCTGTTAGTTTATCTAATTCTGCATAGTCCACCAGTTTCATCCTCAATTTTTCTTTCGTTGGTAATTCTTCTTGCTTCCAATTTTGTGCCACTAGTATTCTTGCTGCAGTCATTGCATATAAAAACAACTTACAATCCTTTCTATTTATATCATCTCCTACAGTGCCAAGTAAAAATGCTTCTGGCTTCTTAATAAATGTATATTTCAACATTTTTTTCATCTCATTGTAAATCATTTCCCATAAGTTTTTCACTTTTTTACATCCCCACCACATGTGATAAAATGTCCCTTCTTTTTCTTTACATTTCCAACATTTATTACTAACTTTATACATTTTGGCTAGTTTCACAAGCGTAATATATCATTTATACATCATTTTCATCACATTTTCTTTTAAGGCATTGCATGCAGTAAGGAAACTCCAAGTTCAGAGGCAGTGGCTGGAGGGGCACTAAAGGGAAGGACCATAGCATTTATGGCCTTCTTGTGAGCTTCCTGAAGTTGGTTTCTTTGGGAACCATGGAATCATAGAATTGTAGCGTTGGAAGGGACCCAAGGGTCATCGAGTCCAACCCCCCTGCAATGCTGGAATCGCAACCAAAGCATCCATGACAGATGGCCACCCAACCTCCGCTTAAATAGCTCCAAGGAAGGAGAGCCCACAACCTTCCAAGGGGGTCTGTTCCACTGTGGAACCACTCTTACTGTCAACAAGTTCTTCCTGATGATGAGTCGGGATCTCCTTTCTTGTAACTTGAAGCCCTTGGTCCAAGTCTTACCCTCCAGAGCAGAAGAAAACAAGCTTATTTTCTTCCATGTGATAGCCAGCTTGTTCCCTCTTCCATGTGACAGCCCTTGAGATATTTGAAGCTGTCTATCATCCAGACCTTTGATCATCTTGGTTGCCCTCCTCTTCACACGTTCCAGTTTGTCAATATCCTTCTACACAAAAAATTTTCTGGACTGCCTTCCAGGACACAATAGCCCTCGCAAGGAGTGATGGGAATGAATTCCAGAAGAAGAAAACATGACAACATAGAAGATCAGATTTCTTTTCATTTAAAAAGCCTTTAAAAGGAGCATTACAATTCAGTCCAACTAATGTCTTGCACTTCACCATCTTTAGCAAGCGCTGGAACCGAGAACGCTGGCAATTTCATTAATCACATATCAGCCTGGGACTAATTTTGAGCATAAGCCCTGCTACTTTCCCATTCTTTTCAGATAGCATTACCGGAATTTCCATCTGAGCAGCTTGTTAGTGCTGCTGTTCTTTGAGTTCCCGCAAGTGACATTAACGGCTGGCGTTCACAAGTAGACAGTATGGACCATGAACTTTCTCAATTTGGAATGACCCGTGTTTCCCAATCTTGGGTCTCCAGACGTTTTTGAACTGCACTTCCAATCAACTCTGACCACTGATCCTGCTAGCTGGAGTTGTAGTCCAAAAACAGCTGGAGACCCAAGTTTGGGAAACACTGGATTAGGCTGATTTGCAAGCTGAGCTCAAGCTTACTTTGGCAAACAAACTTTAACAATAATAATAATATAATAAATTTTTGTTTATAGCCCACCCTCCCCAGCCGAAGCCGGGCTCAGGGCGGCTAACAACAATAAAATAATACAACATTCTAATATCATTTCATTATAAAATTAATTCAAATCAAATTGATGGCAACCATTGGGCTAGAGTTCTGTGAAGACTGCCAAAGGAGGGAGTCAGGCTGTGCCCTGGCCAAAGGCCTGGTGGAACAGCTCCGTCTTGCAGGCCCTGTGGAAAGATGTCAAGTCCCACAAGTCCCTTGTCTCTTGTGACAGAGCGTTCCACCAGATCGGGGCCACAGGCGAAAAAGCCCTGGCTCTGGTTGAGGCCAGCCTAACCTCTCTGTGGCCTGGGACCTCCAAGATGTTTTTGTTTGAAGACTGTAAATTCCTCTGTTTAGAAGCTGAACAGTTTAGAGAGGAGCCTGGAAAATCCCTGACTGGACTGACAATGTAGTTTGAACCAAGTCAGAAGCAAGTCATGTTGACTTCAATTGGGTTTATTCCCCAGTAGGTGAGATAAGGATCCCAGCCTTATATTCCACTGCCACATCCCCATGATAGCCATCCTCTGCGCCCTTTAGAGACCTGCCACGTCAATTTCTCACGAGCACTGACTCTGTGGCATCGTTCCATCTGCTCCACACCATCCTGAATTGCAACTCAAGCCCAGTTTTCACGCGGAAGAAAAAAGAATCCAGATTTAAGGGGGTCGAGACTCTGCTCTCTAGCCCAGAATCTGCTTGTTGTGATGAATGAGCAAAGCGGGGCTCCTTTTTCTTTCAAATCACCGCTGAAAACCCCAACAGGGAAAACAGGAGGAAGAGGAGCCCGTCGTTCGGCAGAGTTTCAAGGGAGCATCTTCCCCACTATCAATTATTAAGCAAGGTCAATATTGATGGCGCAGGGAAGCATTTTAGCATGTATTATTTATGCGGTGATTCGCAATGATCGTTTCATGCTCGGGCGGAGAGTGCATGTCATGGTGTAATTTTTAATCAGGGTGCCGCCTGGCACAGGAAGCCAGCTCTGTCTTCCTGGGAAATGGCCTCTGTCTGTGTCTCCTTCCTTCCTTCCTTCCTTCCTTCCTTCCTTCCTTCCTTCCTTCCTTCCTTCCTTCCTTCCACTCTCTACTCAGTACAGTGTGCTGTATAGCAGGTTATGGCGAGCAGTATATGGTCAGGGATGTAGGAAGCTGGCCTATACTGAGTCAGCCCATTGGTCCAACTAGCTCAGAATGGTCTACACTGTCTGGCAGCAGCTCTCCGGGGCTGAAGGCAGGAAACATTTCTGGCTGTCAGGAGCGAGCCAGCAGTAAATCACACTGTGCAAGTTGGAGTTAGCTCTTTATTAGCAAAAACAGGATCTGCACAGGAGTGTCGGGCCTAATGAGCCCAGCAAGTCATCTCCAGTAGGTGGTGTCTCTCATGAAGGACTTGCTGATATTGAAGGTCCCACCCCTCCCCATAGCCACCTAATCCCCCTCCTCTCCAAGCAATCAGAGACAGTGCTGGCATGAAGCTAACTTCTCCTCTGCCCTTTCCATACCTCCTCTGATTCTGGGAGAAGAGGGAGGAGGGGAGCTTGTCACAGCAGCAGCAGGAGATACCTGTGACTCTTCACCATCCTGATTCATCTCTGCTTCTGGACCTCTGTCTTCCCACCCTCCCACTTCAGCTTCTTCCTCTGATTCTGGACTTCTGTCTGCCACAGACTCTCCCAGCTCACTAGCCCGTTACCTCTTTAGCTTCCGACACCTTCTCTCCTTCTTCTCCCTCTTAAGTTGTCCCACCACCACTCCCTGGGCTCTGAGACTTCTTCCCTTGGGGGTTCCTCAGCTGGTTCCTCCCATCCTTCATCTGCATCCAACCAGTCCATGACACCAGCCCTACCTGGAGATGCTGTGAATGGAACCTGGGACCAGATTCACCACCACTGAGCTGCAGCCCTTCCCTGATGTTGACTCCCAGTTAAGTGGTATCTCTGAAAGTAAGGATGTGCCCAAAGCAGAGGCCTAAGGAATCCCAGGATATGGTCTGAAGGATCATGAGACCATCAAGTAGGCCTGGTTCTGATCAAGTGGAGAGGTGGAATATAAATGCTTTGAGATGTCAATTCCACTAAGGTCATTTCCAAAGTTCTCTCTCATTTCCTTCCTTCTTCATCCCTAGTTTTCTGCAGTCATTTTTTAAAGTGCTTCTAACTCATGTGGGATCTTCCCCTTCCCCTTTGGGCCATCCATCCACATATATTACTATACTCTGCACACATTCTTGCCAAGCTCCTGCATTCATATACCGGTATATATTCAATTAGCTTTAAAGTAAACACAAAAGTAAAACAAGGATGTACCCTGTCCTTATTCCTGTTTATTCTGGCAACCAGTTGCAGGATGAGACAGTAAATTACAAAGCAAGAAAGGGGAAACTTTTTTTGTTGAAACTGGAGACACATTTAGAAGAATCAGAATATGCAGGTGATCTTAACAATTCTTTCTAACATTTCTCTCTATTAAAAAAGAAAAAGACACACAACCGCTTCATTCTTCTTGATGCTGTTTTTCAAAGTGCATTCTTGCACTTTTAAAAAAAAATTATAGCACTTTTACAACTGCGCTACAACTTATATCACATTAACAGAGCAAACTTACATGAGCTTACTTTGAAGTAAGTCACAAAGAGTTGACTTGCCCCCAGGTAAGTAAATAGAGGGTTGTAGCCTTATTCTTACATTTTTTCAGCTAATGCTCCTACTTGCAGTGCGACAGCAGGTTCTCCTGGTGGGAAGAGGATTTTGCTTTGATTTTAAGCAGGATATATTCAGTGCTACATTTAGTCCAACCCCCTGCAATGCAGGGATCTTTTGCGTGTCGAGACCCCCGCAGCCACCCCCTCGTTGGAAAATAACTCACACAAGGACACAGAAATTAGGTTTATGTTATTGGGCAAATTTGGCCACAACTTTATTGAATTACAGAATGTGAGCGGTATTGGTTTATGTTACTGGGCAAATTTGGCCACAACTTTATTGAATTACAGAATGTGAGTGGTATTGGTTTAGGCATTGATTGGACCCAACTATATCTGACTCCTGCCCGCTGCGCAGGAAGTCCGGTAAGGGTAAACCACCGGTAGGGGGAGCCCTGTCGATGCATACCAACTTGAGCTCCCCCAGGTGTTCCCATTGGAGTTGTGTCATGGCCCTAGCCCCTGACCGGGCTTCAGACAAGATGAACACCCCCGGATTCCTTTAACGGAATACCTTTAAGCATGGAGGGGCAGGTGATGGCCACACCTCCCCTCCCCCACACAAGGTCAAACAATGCCTAACCCCAACCCTAACAAAGTTGTGACAATTGCTATGAGGTAGGCGGAAACCAAATGGCCAGCGCCAATTTGCCAAGTGGAAAAATTCCTACTAGGCCCCTCGGACAACCAAGGCGACCAACCAAAGTCCATAGCAAGGCCAGTGCCTAACCTGTAAATAGGGAGGGAGGGCGGGTGATTGAGGAAGCAAGCCAAGAGGAAGTCCTCCAGCTCGCTCCTCGGTTTAAACTGCCCCAGCCATGCCCCCCTGGCCAGAGGATTGGCTGGCTGGGCTCTGACGTGGCCGGGATCCCCCAGGCAACGGGGGACAAAGTCCCCTGCCCCGGTGGGGAGTGGGTGGCCACGCGGCCCACCGCAACTCCTCCCCACTGGGAAGTGGAGCGGATTAGCCCATTGTGGGCCTTGAACCCATCAACCTATGATTAAGAGTCTCATGCTCAATGGACTGAACTATCCACAAGGCTCTTCTCCAGGCTAAAGTTGCAGAGCCCATTATGTGGATTTGGCTTACTAAATGGACCTTCATTCTAAAGAGTTGTAGATTAGGAAGCGTCATGGCTCAGCAGCATGTAAGAAGTCCCAGGGGTAATTCCCCAGGCAGTGCTGGAAGAAACCCCTACCTGAAAACCCGGAGAGGTGGGCCAATGGTCCCACTAGACTTTTTTCTGTTTTGAAGCGGGAGTCAGTCACATAGTGGCAAATGCAGGTTGCAGAAATACAGTCATACCTTGGGTCCCGAATGCTGCAAACCTGGAAGTGGTTGTTCTAGTTTGTGAATGTTCTTTTGGAACCTGAACGTCCGATGGGGCTTCTGCAGCTTCTGACTGGCTGCAGGAGCAATTTGGTTTTTTAATATTTTGGAAGTCGAAAGGACTTCCGAAAAAGATTCCGTTTGACTTCCAAAGTGCGACTGTATATATATTCTTGATTCGGAGCTTGTGCACATCAAACCTGCTTCTCCAAGAGATCAGATAGGGACATGCTAGAACATCTGCAAAGCTGAGCAGAGTCTGATATGGCTTTCTATGATTCTATAGCAGAACTTTTCAAACTGTGTGTTGCACACGTTAGCGTACCGGATGCAGTGTGTAGGTGTGTATGGCAAACAATCCCAGTGTGGTGTAGTGGTTAAGAACGATAGACTCGTAATCTGGGGAACCGGGTTCGCGTCTCCGCTCCTCCACATGCAGCTGCTGGGTGACCTTCGGCCAGTCACACTTCTCTGAAGTCTCTCAGCCCCACTCACCTCACAGAGTGTTTGTTGTGGGGGAGGAAGGGAAAGGAGAATGTTAGCCGCTTTGAGACTCCTTCGGGTAGTGATAAAGCGGGATATCAAATCCAAACTCTTCTTCTTCTTCTTTGCTCCTTCTGGGGCTAAAAGGGGGCTAGTTTAACCTCTGGTTTGCTGGTAAAACTGAATTACTGTGTCGCAAAATAATGCACATCTAAAAAGTGTGTCACCAGCATGAAAAGTTTGGAAAGCTCTGTTTTATAGCTTTGGGCTTTCCTTACATATTTTTAGATACGAGGCAAAAATGTTTCTCTCTAACCAGGCCAGGGGTCTGCAACCTTTAAGACAAAAAGAGCCACTTGGACCCGTTTCCGAAGGAAAAAAAACTGGGAGTCACAAAACTCGTCATTATAAAAATAACTTTTTTGTCACTTTTTATTATTTCTTTGTTTGACCCCTCAGAATTACTCCTCCTCATAGAAATAAACGTTAAATTAACAAGTTACCTTTTGTGTGTGTGTGTGTTCTTCACTCCCCTTCAAAACAGTGACCAGCGTACATGCCCCTTACAGTGTAGCGGGCGGGCGGGTGACGTCGGGACGGTGCGTGACTAACGCACGCACCGCCCACATGTGACGTCACAGCCAGTACAGCGCCCGCCACAGTGGGGAGTGTCGGGGCGCACAATGCACCTCCTCTTCTCGCTAGTATCCGTCCTGGAGCCGCGGCAAAGGTGTAAAAGAGCCACATGCGGCTCCGGATCCGCGGGTTGCAGACCCCTGAACTAGTCCTTTGGCTGATTAACATTTTGTGGCCTTTTAAATGTATCGGTGGAAAGGAGGTGATGGGCTTGTTTCTGTTTCCCCTTTGTTGTGCAGTTTGCGTCCTCCTTTTGTATTTGTATGCTGCAAACCACCCTGTGATCTTTGGACAGAGGGCGGGATAAAAAATTAATAAAAAAGGAATTTTAGGAAAAGGAATAAAAGTGATGGGGAAATATACTGGGACTTGCTTTGACGTCGCCTCACCTCCCTGCAAGCAGAAAAGAAAGAATGCTCATTAAACAGGCAAAGGTTGCCTAACCTTCCTGTAAAGAAATTGGGAAGAACGCTTGATAAACAGGTCGTCAGGAAGAACGCCCTCCGTTTAAGGCAGCCTCCTCTGTTCCTAAAAAGAAAAACAGTACCAGCCCAGACCGGCCGCCTGATGCCAAGTGACAACACTTGCGCTGGCTTGCATCAGCCAGACTGGGTGTGATTGTATTACATAGCATTAATCTCCTTACGCCAGACCTTCTCAGCTTCCATTTTCTGATCTCTGAGCACCCTCTTCTTGGCTGATGTTCTCTCTCTCTCTTTCTCCTTCTCTCTCTCTCCCTCTCTCTCTGGCTCGGCTGGGGTGTGATCGTAAGCTCGTGAGTGCACATCCCTTCCCAAGCAGTTCCGCAGTGCAGTGCCGGGGATTACAAATCATCTCATTAAAGCCAGGCAGCCACTCAGCTGGATGCAAATTACTGACCTCCTCAATTGATGAATGTCAGCCTCTGGGGGGGGGGGGAGTTGTGGGAACGGGGGGGGGGTGAGTGGGGTGGCTGCGGAAAATGTTCCATTAAATAGTATCCATCAACTTGATCACATTTATAAGATGATAAAAAAAGGAGAAGGAAGGAGGTTAAAATGAGGTTCACCGGCACTGGCTCCTTCCATCAGGGGGCCAGCTGGCTGCATGAAATATTAATAGGAACAAGGCATCTCTCTCTGCGTCAGGCTCCAGAGAGGGGGAGGAAGATGACACCGTTATTGGTAACGTCTTGTCCTGCCCATTCTCCTATGTGGCATTTCCAGCTTCCCAGATGGCCGTCTCGTGTCAACTGCACTGCCCGTGACATGACAGGGCTCTCGTGCCCAGCCATTAAGGGCAAAAATCACCTGCGTTTAACTGTGGGTGTTTCAGCTATTATTATTATTATTATTATTATTATTATTATTATTATTATTATTATTATTACTATTACTGCTATTATTACTATTATTATTATTACTATTACTATTATTATTATTATTATTATTATTATTATTATTATTATTATTATTATTATTGGCACCCGCTCTGTGGAACGCCCTCCCACCAAATGTCAAAGAGAAGAACAACTACCAGACGTTTGGAAGACATCTGAAGGCAGCCCTCTTTAGGGAAGTTTTTAATGTTCAACGGACTACTGTATTTTAATACTTTGTTGGAAGCCGCCCAGAGTGGCTGGGGAAACCCAACCAGATGGGCGGGGTATAAATAATAAAATTAGTAGTAGTAGTAGTAGTAGCAGCAGTAGTAGTAGTAGTAGTAGTAGTAGTAGTAGTAGTACCCCGCCCATCTGACTAGATTGCCCCACTCTGCACAGCTTCCAACATATGTAAAAGCATAATAAAACATTACACATTAAAAGCTTCCCTACACAGTGGTTACCTCAGGTTACAAACTTAATTCATTCCGGAGGTCCATTCTTAACCCAAAACCGTTCTTAACCTGAGGTGTGCTTTTGCTAATGGGGCCTCCAGCTGCCACTGCGCAGCTGACGCACGATTTCCATTCTCCTCCTGGGGCAAAGTTCTCAACCCGAGGTACTACTTCCAGTTTAGTTTGTAACCCAAAGTGTTTGTAACCTGAAGCATTTGTAACCCAAGGTACCACTGTACGGGACTGCCTTCAGATGTCTTCTAAGAGTTGTGTAGTTATTCATATCCTTGACATCTGCTGGGAGGGCATTCCACAGGGTGGGCGCCACTACCAAGAAGGCCCTCTGCCTAGTTCCCTGTAACCTCACTTCTCACAGTGAGGGAACCGCCAGAAGGCCCTTGGCGCTGGACCT
The DNA here is from genome assembly GCF_964188305.1 of Podarcis bocagei. Taxonomy (NCBI): domain Eukaryota; kingdom Metazoa; phylum Chordata; class Lepidosauria; order Squamata; family Lacertidae; genus Podarcis; species Podarcis bocagei. Next base: position 80,701,787 of record NC_138133.1, on the reverse strand, counting down.
CAGTGACCGGGCTGAATGATGGGGGTGGAGATGCTCCTTCAGGTATACAAGGCTTATTGACTTGCAACCCTGTATGTAATAAACCTCTTTTCCCCATTCTTCTGGAGCAACTCAGAAGTTTCCAGAAGCCCTGTGACTAAACTCAGAGTGTGTGTTATGAACATGGCATCGATTCACCCAGAAAGGTCCTCCACATAAAGTCTGTTGCCCGAAGTTGTTCAGGTCAAGCCCCAGGGCAGAGGCGTACCTAGGCCCACTTGCCCCCTTGGCAAGGTGATTTATTGCAGTCTCTGAAGCCAGCAGAGACCATGGACCAGAAACTCTAAAAGCTTGTTTCTTGTCACCTTCATAGCCCCTCTGTTGGAAACGTTCCTCTGTTGGAAACAGGGGTGCTTGTCTTTTGGTGCTACGCTGCTACAGGAGTTAGCTAACTCACAAGTGCCAACTCATCCTGCTCCCTGAGTTCAGTGGCAAGGGCACTGGATGGAGAAAACAGGGCATTCTGGGATCAAATTGGAAGCCAGGATGGCTCTTGTAATTCTGGGATGTCCTGGGGAAATCGGGACACTTGAAGTTTGTGCACCATTAGTGCTCCACCAGTGACTCTGAGCAAGAGGGGAGAAGTGTGATTTTTGTGCCCCCTTCCTGGACCTGCGCCATTGGGCGGGGGCCAATTGACCACCCCTAGTTATGCCCCTCTCTCCTGCTAACTCACCAGTAGGCCTGGCTGCCATCGTCCAAGGTAGCTGCCTAGCCGAACAGCTCTGCCACCCTCCACCTTCGTGGGTGCCTGGTCTCCGAGAAAGGGCCACAGAGAACCTTGTTCTCAAGGTTGCCAGGATAATCCCTGTGTTCTTGCCAGGGGCACTAGCCCTATAGGGCTAATGGGTCTTTCCCCTGCCACTCCTGCCAAGTCTGTTGGGATGGGGCTGAGCCCCACCCCAACCCTCCCTCCTCCCTCTCTTACCAGTCCTTTGCCACTTTAGGAGATGCTATGCAGCCTAGAATGGCTTGACAGGAGGTCACCCTAGCCCGTGCCAGTGACAGTCATGTGGCACGCATGACATCACACACATGTGTCACACATCATTCACAACATTGGGCCAGACTCAGCTCATCTGGTTCCTGCCGTGGTTGCCTATGGTGGCTAGAAAGGCCCTCTAAATTTAGTATTTTAAAAATTCTTGAATACTAAGGTTATTATTGGCACTGTGGGTTAAACCACATGGCCTAGGGCTTGCTGATCAGAAGGTCGGTGGTTCGAATCCCCGCGACGGGGTGAGCTCCCGTTGCTCGGTCACTGCTCCTGCCAACCTAGCAGTTCGAAAGCACATCAAAGTGCAAGTAGATAAATAGGTACCGCTCCGGCGGGAAGGTAAACGGCGTTTCCGTGCGCTGCTCTGGTTCGCCAGAAGCGGCTTAGTCATGCTGGCCACATGATCCGGAAGCTGTCTGTGGACAAACGCCGGCTCCCTTGGCCTATAGAGCGAGATGAGCATGCAACCCCAGAGTCAGCCACGACTGGACCTAATGGTCAGGGGTCCCTTTACCTTTACCATTAGGGTTATTATTATTATTTCAAGATTTGGAAGAGGCTATGCCATGGCCAAAGATGGGTTCTGGTTCCCTGAGCAACTTGATGAAAGGAAATCCAGCCTCTGCAATTTCCTGCTCGTCTCCCCTTTCCCTCCCCAGCTCAAAATCCTGCCCATCTCTGGCTTCATGTATTTAAACGTTATGCCCACAGAAATGCCACTTAACATCCCAGGGCAATTGAAGGAAGTCTGTCGTTAAGTCAGCTCAGGCTTTTTTTGAATGTGGCACCGATTTTCTGAAAGCAATTATGCAAGATGACATTTGTGCCTGGGAGTCTGTGCCTTCAAAAGATGCATCTCTGCCAAGATTCCCTCTGGGTGAGGAGAAAGTATAAATGTGATTTATATAAACCATCCTCAAACCATTGATTGCTGTCTGGGAGCCACAGTTGTTAAACGCCAGCCCTTGAGGCAACAGAATCGCACACCTGTCTCTTTAGAGAGGAAACATATATTAGTTTCCTTTCACTTGGCATTTTCTGCGGTTGCCACATCAAAAGCTGAACCTTTTCCAATAGGCCAGCCAGGCTTTTGAAACCAGAAATTGACCCCTTAAGACAGGATGTCCGGGAGAAATAAGAAACACAGTTTAATTTAGGGTGGCAATGAAGTGTTACTTCCCAACATGCTGTTCAATTTGATGCTGAGTTTATTTACATTATCTTTCAAAATGCATATAACCTTAAACTAGGGTTGCCATATTTCAAGAAGTAAAAATCCGGACACAAAAAGTTGTTGAGCTTATGGTGGTGAGAGTGCTGGACTGGGAATGGGGAGACCCAGGTCATGAAATAAACTGGATAAGAAAATATTACAAACTTGCTGGATCAGACCAATGGCCCATCTAGTTCTCACATGGTCAACCAGATAATTAATAATAATAATAATTTTTTTATTTATACCCCACCCTTCCCGCATCAAACCAGGCTCAGGGCGGCTAACAACAAATTTAAAACACTTAATTGATGCTACAGAAAACAGCATAAAATACAGTATAAAACGTGAATAGCAATAAATTCAGAATGCAAAAATCAATTTAGGGGGGAAATCCATCCAATAAATATTAGATGATCACCAAGACTAGCTGGCTAAATTAGTCCTATTTGGTCCAGTGAGGAGACCGGGGAGAATTAGCTATGGGATCCCAGAGTGGGTAATCTTCATAAAAAGGGGAGGGCGAGGGAACAAAGGGTAATAAAAGATCAGGCTAAATTCAAATTAAAGGCTAGGTGGAATAGCTCTGTCTTACAGGCCCTGCAGAAGGAAGTTAAATCCCGCAGGGCCCTGGTCTCATGGGACAGAGCATTCCACCAGGTCGGAGCCATCACTGAGAAGGCCCTGGCCCTGGTGGAGGATAATCTGACTTCCTTAGGGCCCGGGACCTCTAAACTATGGTTATTCATGGACCTTAAGGTCCTCTGAGGGGCATACCAGGAGAGGTGGTCCCGTAAATACGAGGGTCCTAAGCCACAAAGGACTTTAGAGGTCAAAACCAACACCAGATGCCTCTGTGTAAGCAAGACTTGAGCACAACAGCACCCTCCCACACTGTGGCTTCCAGCAATTGATATTCAGAAACATTGCCACCTCTGACTGTGGAGGCCACGCATAGTTACCATGGCTAGCAACCATCAAGAGCTGTATCCTCCATGAATGATCTTTTGCCCCGGTCATTCTCTCTCAGATCGTTGTTGTTATTTTAGCATCAGTGCTGTCCTTTGTAGAGCTCAGTGGGGACAGAACGGGGTCAAACCCAGAGTGAATTGGTTCTGCCACGCAGTACCCCCACCCACTGTTGGTCCTAACCTTCTGCCTTACCTGATGGGCACCAGCCACCACTAAGTTGAAGGTGGCCTCTTCACAACAACTCTGTGAGGTTGGTTAGGTTGTGTGCTGAGTCTGGGGGTAACCCGTGAAACACTGTCCAGGACTCGTCCAGAATCCAAAGGTTCCACTAGGAGTCAGTCCGACAGAGCCAAGGCAGGACACAAGGCAGGAAACCAGGCAAGGCCAGGTACAGGAACTCAGGCAGGATCTGGCATACAGCAATGTTGCTCCCGCAACCTGGGGCGGGGTCCGACAGCCTTTTATCTTTGTCAGGGTAACGGCCAGTCCTGATCCCCCTGCGACTCACCTCCCTGTTTCGCCCAAAGGTGAGCACTCCTCCTGCGAGTACTCGGGTCTCTCCTTCTCTCAGACCTTAGTCTCTGCAGCTCGGGAGACGTTGGTGGGTTACTAGACCCAGAGGCCGCCTCAGCCTCCCCTGACCCAACCGGTAGTGGAGCAGCTGTAAGTGATGACCCAGCTGAAGGCAATGAGGTAATCCCCGCATCTGGAGCCAGGGCAGGCTCAGGCCCCTAACTCGGCCCAGCTGGTGTTTGTTGCAGGGGAACCTGTGCAGACTGGAACTCTTCAGGATCAGGCCGCAGACTTGGTACAGGTGATGCCTGAGGCAAAGGATCCAGTGCAGACTGAGACTCCGCTGGTTCTGAGTCTGAGCCTGAGTCCCAGGCCATCACAGGTTGAGAGGCACTCATCGACCCAAGGTCACCCAAGTAAGCTTCATGGATAAGTGGGGATTTGAAGTCTGGTCTCCCGGGTCCTAGTCAAACACTTTAACCATTAAACCAAACTGTCTCGCAGGGTTGTGAGGGGAGAAATGGGGGTGTAGAACCAGGTCTACTCCCCTGAACTTCTTGGAGGTGTGGCAGGATACCAGCCACTCCATTTCACCACCACCAGGCGGGCATGGGAAAGGTGGCGGGAGGGCTCTTGGACCCCGTTGGAGCATTGCACCTCCCTCCCTAAGCTGGGCAGAAGCTTCCCAGATTTGGGAAGGAGGTTCCAGGCTTTAATACCTTAATACAGTTGTACCTAGGGATGCGGGTGGGTTAAACCACAGAGCCTAGGACTTACTGATCAGAAGGTCGGCGGTTCGAATCCCCACGACGGGGTGAGCTCCCATTGCTTGGTCCCTGCTCCTGCCAACCTAGCAGTTCGAAAGCATGCCAGTGCAAGTAGATAAATAGGTACCGCTCCGGCAGGAAGGTAAACAGTGTTTCCGCTTGCTGCTCTGGTTCGCCAGAAGCAGCTTAGTCATGCTGGCCACATGACCCAGAAGCTGTAAGCCTCAGCCAATTAAGCGAGATGAGCGCTGCAACCCCAGAGTCGGCCACGACTGGACCTAATGATCAGGGGTCCCTTTACCTTGGGTTACAGACGCTTCAGGTTACAGACTCCACTAACCCAGAAATAGTACCTCGGGTTAAGAACTTTGCGTCAGGATGAGAACAGAAATCGTACAGCGGCAGAAGGAGGCCTCATTTCATAAAGTGGTACCTCAGGTTAAGAACAGTTTCAGGTTAAGAACTGACCTCCGGAACGAATTAAGTTCTTAACCTGAGGAACCACTGTACTCTGATTTACTGGGAACATTTAGGGGAGCAGCCTAGACCCCCTAGTCCACTGACCACACACCACTGCTGAAAACAACACAATGGTAAAGATCTTCTTCCTTTCCACCCATCTTGATCTATCTTGGGCATAAAGTATTGATCTGTTAAGGAGGGGCAGCGAATGGCTGTAACACACTCCTCACTTGCAAGTGGAAGCTGAACCTAATCAGGAACGGAGCTCAGCTCCGGGAACTTTGCCAAATGCATTTCATCTGCGAGCTGCCAGCTCTGGTGTTCACCTGGCTGGGGCAGTCTCGTTTTGTGCCTGTCATTGCTTAGCAGTACAGCAGGTGCTTGGCTGATGAAACATCCTGCAAACTGCATCCCAGATTAAAGGAGTCATTGTTTCCATGGAACAAGCACTTCTTTATTGCCTCGTTCCAGCCTCCTATACTTTCTTCTCCCCTCCCCGACTATCACCCCGCGGTCTCTTTGTTTCCACCCCAATAGCTCATCTCCTTCCCTTTCAGGGCTGGAGGCGTCCTGGGGTGCCTCGGCGTGAATGCAGGCAGGCTGCTTCCTCAGAGGGGGACCGGCACGCGCTCCCCATCTCATCTGCTAAAAACAGTCGCGGAAGGCGCAAGCCTGTGCCAAGAAGTGACTCAGCAAACAGAAATCCCCTCTTGCCTGGTAAAAGTCAGAAATACATGGCCTGGGTTGGGGGGGGGTTGCAGGGGCGGGGGGGGGGAAGATTGGTGAGGCTAATTTTATGTCAGGCAGTAGTGCAGTTAGGTAATTTTAGATCCTGGACAGAATGGTCCAGTTGGGAGCGACAGTGCTCTTTAGATGGTAATAGCATTGGATCACTCATTTCAACGTGGAATAAGCCAGCCCAAGTTGCAGGGGGCTGTTCTATTCATTCTAGAGCCAGTGTGGTGTAGTGGTTAAGTGGTAGACTCGTAATGTGGTGAACCAGGTTCGATTCCCCGCTCCTCCACATGCAGCTGCTGAGTGACCTTGGGCTAGTCACACTTCTCTGAAGTCTCTCAGCCTCACTCACCTCACAGAGTATTTGTTGTGGGAGAGGAAGGGAAAGGAGATTGTTAGCCGCTTTGAGACTCCTTTGGGTAGTCATAAAGCGGGATATCAAATCCAAACTCTTCTTCTACTACTGAGTGAAGCCATGGAGTTCTGCCAAGGCCAGGGTGTTGTTCATTGAGCTCCATAGGGCTCGAACCTCAGATCTTTCTCTTTCCTTCCCCTTCAAATTTCCATTCAGTGCTCGGAGTAAAGTGCTATCAGGACTTTTGCATTAGGAGATTGGAAATAAAGAGACCAGGCACGGTTTATGGGGTAAACACTTGAGAAATAGTAGACTCGAGGGCTTATTAAAAATAGACCATGTGCAGGAAGTTTCCCCATTCTCCCTCAAGCTCCTAAGCCTGCCTTGCATGGGTGAGCCTACCTTGCAGGGAGCCAAGCAGGTCATAATCCCAGCTCTTCCCCCTGTTAACCTCTTAAAGTCAAGCTGGCACAGGTTCAGCTCAAAGGTGGGTCATACCCTCAGTAGTGTAGCAGGTGTTGCTGCTGTCCGGGGCAGGTGCATGCATGCCAGGGACCAGACACGTGCATGCTGGTGGAAAGAGCCTGCTGCGGCTGCTTCAAATCAGTTTGAAGGGGGTAATCATGCTGTTGGGGGTCAGACTTCTGATTCCAGCCTTGCAAAGTGGTGGAGGATGCACTCACATGCTGGACCCAGCAGAAAAGAGTAAAGGTGCCACCACCTGCTTCCGACATGGGTCAGGCTGCACCTGGGTGTGGAGCTGTGACCAGCTGCCAGCACTGGGCTATCATGCAAGGAAGTTGTCTTTGCTGTTCCCTCATGTGCCAGAGCCCAGCGGAGGAGAGGGGCATGTGCCCACCTGGCAAGAACACCCAAGGAGAGTATGAACCAGAGGAGTGGGGGAGGATGTGGAGGAGTATCAAGATCCAACTAAAAGGGCCTAGATGGGAATTGGACCTAAGGTTCCCTACCTCTCAAGTACTGCAGTCAGCATCATGTCCCTTCGATGCCTCCCAAGGATTCATTCACAGGCAGAGCATCTCAGATCATTCATCCTCATGGGTGAGTCACTTTCAAAACATGCCAGTATGGGAACAACTGATTGGTTTGAAATTGGGAAAGGAATATGACAAGGCTGTACATTGTCTCCCTGCTTATTTAACTTATATGCAGAATTCATCATGCGAAAGGCTGGGCTGGATGAATCCCAAGCTGGAAGAGAAGACTCCCTGGAAAAGACCCTGATGTTGGGAAAGATGGAGGGCACAAGGAGAAGGGGACAATGGAGGATGTGATGGTTGGACAGTGTTCTCAAAGCTACCAGCATGAGTTTGACCAAACTGCGGGAGGCAGTGGAAGACAGAAGTGCTTGGCGTGCTCTGGTCCATGGGGTCACGAAGAGTCGGACACGACTAAACAACTAAACAACAACAACTTGGGAACAGAAATCCCTGCAGAGACGTGCTGGTTTTGCCTATTAATACTCACATTCTAATGAGATGCTCTTTTCTCTAATTAATTGCATTTTTTTATAAAAACAGAAAACAAAACCTTTGTGGGTGTGTAGCAGTTATATAGAAGTAGTCACAGGCAGAAATCAGTATACCTGCAGAACTGACCTTTAGATTTTATGCGAACATAGGGAAAACCTGCTGAATTAGGCCATGGCCCATCTACTCCAAGGCCTGTTGCCTGTTTGAAACTCACAAATAGGACCCAAGCATGAAAACGTTCTTCTCCACTCCTGTGGTTTCCAGCAACTGCCGTTCGAAAGCATTTCTGCCTCCAACTTTAGCAACTAAGACCCAGCACCCATATGAGGGAACAGGCAGTTTTAGCCCATTGTCACTATTATTCTGAAAACAGCAAGCAAGAACAAACGTTTACTTAATGCTTATTTTATTGGTTCCCATTAGCTGCCGCATTTCAGATCGCCTTCCAGCGTCGTCTCGAGAGCAATTGAATTCACAAGAACCAGGCTAGCTCTCAAAACAAAAATTAATAAATGCCAGCAATCAAGTTTTAAACATTCCCTTCCTCCGCCTCCGTTCTCTGAAATGTCACACACCACCAGAGAAGGCTATTTTTTGCTGTTGCGTCCCTTGTCTTAACTAGCCACATGCAGGATTATTATTATTATTATTTTCATTAAAAAGCATTATACTATTCCAGAGGAAAGATAGAGGACGCCCAGTCTTGCACAACATATCCTGCCTTGGCCCTCGACATTTCCATCCCTTGCCTGTCTCTTTTTCTCGTTTCTCTTTATTGCGTCCTGCTGGATTGTATTAATGAGGAAGATGATAGTTATTTAATATCCCCTTCTGAAAAAAGGCACTCGACCAAAGCACACGAGGCCTCGAAATAATTAGGAAGATATAATTGGGACCATTATGAAGGGCAAGAAATTAACTGTAGCTAAATTAACTCCTTTCCCTCAAACAAGCATAAAGGAGAAGTCACAAAGAGCACATCTTTCTCATACTAATTGGAAACCGAGGCAGCCTCTTCAGTCTCCCAGGGTTGTGTTTTGAGACACAAGGACCTTTGCGTTTTCTCCTGCATGTCACATGCGAGGCTGGGGTGGCCCTAGTTCAGCTGCAGGGAGGCTCAACGGACTCTTTTGCTCTCACCACTTAATATAGCATGAATGTGCAGGATATCAGTGTCCAACATTTGTATAATGCTTGTGAACGTTCACATGCATTCCCAAACTCGCAACTGCCCTGCAAGTATTATAGGGATGGAGGGTAGAGAAAGATGAATTTTATTCAGCTCTCATTTCAAGGTGATCTTACTTCATTTGCACTCTCCGAAACAATGCACAATAACTTTCTGACAGAAAGAGCTGTTAGACAGTGGAACGGGCTCCCTTGGGAGATTGTGGACTCTCCTTCCTTGGAGGTTTCAAAGCAGAAATTAGATGGCCTTTGTCATGGGTGCAGGATTAGATGACCCTCGGGGTCCCTTCCAACTCTACAATTCTATGCTTCTGTGAAACACAACCATCTTTTGACATTCACACTTTTCTGAACTTTGCAATGTAGCTCTCCAGTCGAGTAATGGGTTAAAAAATGCATATGCTAAAGTGAAGCATGCATAAAAACGAATAGTTTAATGATAATAGCATGCAAAAACGCAATACATTAGGGGAAAGCGCTTTGCAAAATTGTGCATGTTAGGCAAAATTGCATAGGGGGGAAATATTATGAGAAATTCACACTATAATGCTGACCTTTCATGAAGACTTTTTAAAGAGAAACCTGTTGAGGAGATGTGCAGATTTGAATTTAGGACTAGGAAAAGGAGAAACTGAGGGAAACTGAAATTGACAGATTTGCTAGTTCCTGAAGCATTATTATCCTCCATAATGTACATGGGGGTACCAATGAAGAAAGAGGAAGGCATTTTCCTGGAAGCCACCTTCTGAGTGCATGGCAAAGATGAGATTATTTTCTTCAGTTCCATTGTTCCACCACTATTTCATTGGGATCTCGCTTTCCCTTCTCCCCTTATGTCTTTCTTCATTTAACCAACCTAATCTCAACTGGCCTTCTGAGCAGGATTCTGTCCCGCTTCCCATTGCACAAAGACCCTCCTCATCTTAACCACTGTGGAGTTTCCTCAGCACCACCCCCATTCATTTATTTCTTCAGTTGCTATGATCATCAGCAGGTGGCCTGGGCCACTCTCTCATCCTGTTGTTGTTTAGTCATGTCCGACTCTTCGTGACCCCATGGACCAGAGCACGCCAGGCATTCCTGTCTTCCACTGCCTCCCGCAGTTTGGTCAAACTCATGCTGGTAGCTTCGAGAACACTGTCCAACCATCTCATCCTCTGTCGTCCCCTTCTCCTTGTGCCCTCCATCTTTCCCAACATCAGGGTCTTTTCCAGGGAGTCTTCTCTTCTCATGAGGTGGCCAAAGTACTGGGGCCTCAGCTTCACAATCTGTCCTTCCAGTGAGTCTCTCATCCTAGTCGACCTCATAGGGTTGTTGTGAGGATAAAATGAAGAGGAGGAGAACTATGCACACCAGCTTGAGCTCCTTGGAGGAAAGGGCGAGAGTATAAGCACAAAAGGTAAATACATCCACCAGCTGTCCATCCACCAGAAGGTAACATCTAAATCAGTAAGTGCAATAAAATCACAGAGACATTAATCAAAACATTAAAAAAAACAACCCGAATTGCGCAACTGTCAAAGAACAGCATTACTTCTGAGCTATACCAAACCTTCACAAAAGCTTGAGTGGAGAGGTGTGTCCATTTAAAACTCAGCACCAAGGAAGCTTTCTGAAGCTACTGGAGGAAGGCCAACAAATTCCATAGGTTATGTGCCACCACTGAGAAGGCCCTGCAACACCTGACAACAGGCTTTGCCTGTCAGCAAGACCCACCAACAGGACCTCCCTGGTGGATGTTAAGGCTTGGGATGCCCATTACAGTGGAGGAGATCTTTCTTGACTCATTTCCCTACTACAATTTCTTCTCACCTTTCCCTTAAATTTCCTCCCTCCCTCCAGGCTCCTTTTTCTCAACCCATTGTCTTCCCTGCACGCTTATTTCAGGCTCCTTCACATTAGGCTCCCTGTCTTGTATCAAGGCCCTGAACCAAGACTTGGAATCCTCCAGCAACTGGAGCTCCAAAGAGGGATAGAACCATACTCTGGTCTCTTCCAGAGCCCAGCTCCCTTCCTCTGAGCTCCAGGGAGACATCTCTGCCACGAGACTCTGGGAGCTGGCCCACAGACTCCTTGCGGGATCAAGGGAAGCCTTACGATAGATCCCCACTGCAGCAAAGCACCTCAAAGGAGGTGATGACTGCAGAAGGAAGCACTGGCACTTTAACTGTCCTAGAGGCAGCACTCAAGTGTGTGGGCCCTCCTATAAAACTGACCTGGCTACTCCAGGATTTTGCCTAGAGAACTTGTGTGTTTGGCTTCAGTTAGGAGCAGTGCTGTTTGTGGTCCTGAACCCACACCTTGATTTCCTTCCATGGGGCTGAGAGCTTGGTCACGTTCACACTGTGATCTGTGCAGACACCTGTCACCAAGGTGATCGATTTAACAATCAATCCCTCTGCCCAGGGGACTCTGGGAACTGTAGCTCTGGAGGGGAAATTGGGGCGTTTCCTAACAACTCTCAGCACTCTTAACAAGTTATAGCTCTCAGGAATCGCTGGGGGAAGCCATAAGTGTTTGATTTGTCTTGCTTTGATGTCCTGCCTACCTGGGGAACAAGGAACTAATGGCCTTCTAGGCACATTTTGCAACAGGGAATTTCATTAGCCTGAGCAGTTCCTGAGCTCTGGGCACAGCACTGCGCCTAAGATTTCAGATTAAAACTGCAGAGTGGAAGGAAAGGAGGACCTTTCTCGGCCTCCCCACTTCCAGCTACTCTCTGAAGACTGGAGAAGAGACCCTCTTAAGAATATTAGGTGGGCGGGCAGGGGAAGGACTAGACCATGTGAATAACATAATATTTTAGCTGCAGTTCATTCATTTTCAGCTTTGCATTGTTGTTATTTAAAAAGTACCTAGACATTCCATTGTTGTGTCCATAACCTAGGTTTAAGGTGCCATTTAGCTCCTAGCTTTCATATCTCAGTTTCTAACACCACTTAGGACATCACCCTCCTTGGTGGTGATCATGACACCTCCCTCAACCCTTTCCCAACCTCCAGTCTGCCTGTGTGAGAAGTTTAGTCCCAACCAAACTGACAACTTCTCTTACACTCACAGAAACTGGAAGGCACATTCCTTGAGCAACTCCAGCTAATCATTGTGAGACGTCTCAATGCCACAAGTGCAATATGATACATAGATTATTGAAGGTAGTAGATAAGGGCTTGAAAGGGGAAGGGAAACCAGTAATCTCTCAAATGAGTAGCCTGGACAGATAGTGTTGGTGGATCTGAACTAGCATTTCAATGCCTGTCAACTCTTAGCTGTATTGCAATCACGGCAGCATGCCTGGCGGATGATAGGGCTGCCTGAGCAATTCGAGAGAGAGAAATAAAGTTCCCTGATGTATGGTCAGAGAGAACAGATTAAATGGCACCCAGGCCCAGTCCTTGTATTGATTTCCTAGTAGTTCCATTAACATGATACTTCAGATAAACACTCTATAATTCAGAACAGCTTGGGAATGTAAATAATTACGCTACTATTTTCCTCACTGACACATCTTACATCTCTGCTTCTGTGGCTGCAAGTCAGTGCTGATCAGTCAAACTTCCGATAGGGCTGCAGAGGGATGGTACTCAGAGCATCTCCCTGATATTTGGAGTCACATTCGGCAGCCACAAAAAGATATTCTAGGGCACAGCACAGCTTGCAATCCACCAAGCTAAATGCAGCCCGCCAGCTGTGTATTGTGGCCTGATGAGTGCCTGACGACGACAACAACAACAACAACAACAACAACAACAACAACAACAATAATAATAATAATAATAATAATAATAATAATAATAATAATTTATTATTTATACCCCGCCCATCTGGCTGGGCCTCCCCAGCCACTCTGGGCGGCTTCCATAGAAACCAAAAATACACCAAAATATCACACGTTAAAAACTTCCCTGAACAGGGCTGCCTTAAGATGTCTTCTGAATGTCAGGTAGTTGTTTATCGCTTTGACATCTCGTGGGAGGGCGTTCCACAGGGCGAGCGCCACTACCAAGAAGGCCCTCTGCCTGGTTCCCTGTAGCTTTGCTTCTCGCAATGAGGGAACCGCCAGAAGGCCCTCGGTGCTGGACCTCAGTGTCCGGGCAGAACGATGGGGGTGGAGACGCTTCTTCAGGTATACTGGACCGAGGCCGTTTAGGGCTTTAAAGGTCAACACCAGCACTTTGAATTGTGCTCGGAAACGTACTGGGAGCCAATGTAGGTCTTTCAAGAACGGTGTTATATGGTCTCGGCGGCCGCCCCCAGTCACCAGTCTAGCTGCCGCATTCTGGATTAGTTATAGTTTCCAGGTCACCTTCAAAGGTAGCCCCACATAGAGTGCATTGCAGTAGTCCAAACGGGAGATAACCAGAGCATGCACCACTCTGGCGAGACAGTCCGCAGGCAGATAGGGTCTCAGCCTACATACCAGATGGAGCTGGTAAACAGCTGCCCTGGACACATATTTGACCTGTGCCTCCATGGACAGCTGTGAGTCCAAAATGACTCCCAGGCTGCGTACCTGGTCCTTCAGGGGCACAGTTACCCCATTCAGGACCAGGGAATCCTCCACACCTGTCCGCCTCCTGTCCCCCAAAAACAGGACTTCTGTCTTGTCAGGATTCAACCTCAATCTGTTAGTCGCCATGACAACATGTCGGGGCAACCGTGGATCGTCTGGGTCATTGGTTCCAGTTACAGATAGGTAGCCGTGTTGGTCTGCCATAGTCAAAATAAAAAAATTCCTTCCTGTAGCACCTTAAAGACCAACTAAGTTAGTTCTTGGTATAAGCTTTCGTGTGCATGCACACTTCTTCAGATAAGTGTGGGTCATTGGTGTGACAGTTTGCGCATGGTGCTAAATCAAACTATGGTTTGGTGCAAACTTGTGGGCTCCCGGAGTGGAGATCATAACCACTTTGTTCCTCCTACAGTTCTGCTGCTGCTGCTGTGCACTGATCCATGATTTAGCATGTTGTCTGAACCTGGGCTCATGAACTTCATATAACAGTATGAAACAGTATGACAGCAGTTGAGACATTCATGGGCAGGTACAACCTGTGGACTAGTTCTTCTTAAACATCTTACTTTCTTCCCTTTGGGCATCTAAGCAGGATGTTGTTTGTGCTTCTAGAACTCAGTGTGCATTGACGCAGTCCCTCTTCTATCCTTTAGTGTCCTCAGTCGCCTCCTGTACCTGTTGCACCACATTCCTGCGTTTAGCACTCTGGATGAGTCAGAGGAAAGTTTCTGGTGGCTGTGTGCAAAACTTACTAATTTGCACAATTTCCCCATTAACCGTTAAGTGCTGGAATTTCTAAATGTTGTAGATTTTGCATAGCTATTAAATGTTTTAAGATACTATTAAGGGCTTAATAGCTAGCTGAGAATTTAAAATGTTTAAAGTAAATCCTAGTGCTCAGTTTTGTTTTTTAATGGAAGATGGAGCCTTCTTTCCCCTTTGCAGTCAGTTGATGATTGACTTAGCCCAGGGGTTTCTCGATAAGAAGATCAGTCAAGCTTCTATGAAAGGCAGTTTGTCCATCATTACTGATCTCCCCTTGCAAAACACAATTACCGGGGAGCATGGGCTGTATTCTACATGGGAATGGATGAATTTGTACATCTAAGTCTCTCATTCATCTGATTTTAAGTTCTCCTATTTCTGTAATAGTTTGTGATTTTGTTGTGGGGGGGGGTTGGGGGGCGACTGTACTGAGTAACAGAGGCAGCAGGTTCTGCACGACATTGGGAGGGGGGCTTGTCACATGCGTGTGACGTCACACATTTGATGCACACACACCACACTCAGTGCATATATACCGTATTTTTCGCCCTATAGGACGCACCGTCCCATAAGGTGCACCTAGTTTTTTTGGGGGGGAATAAAGGGGGGGAATTATTTTTTTCCCAGGCATGGGGCTGGGGTGGGGGAAGCCCGAGCTTCCCCCGACCCCAGCCCCCAGAAGAGGCAACTCTCCGCAAGCCGTGGGAGCCCAGCACCGGGCTCCCGTGCTTTGCGGAGAGCTGCGCGAAGCCTGGGCGTGCTGAGCTCAGTGCGCCCAGCCTTTGGCATGCAGGCAACTCTCCGCAAGCCACAGGAGCCCAGCGCCTTGCAGAGAGCTGCGTGAAGCCTGGGCGCGCTGAGCCCGGCGCGCCCAGCCTTCGGCATGCAGGCAACTCCTGAAGAAGCGTCTCCACCCCCATCGTCCAGCCCTAAACAGGGCCACCTTCAGTTGTCTTTTAAAACTAAAATAGTTATTTATTGCCTTGGCATCTGCTGGGAGGGCGTTCCACACGGCAGCCGCCACTACCAAGAAGGCCCCCTGTAACCTCACTTCTCGCAGTGAGGTAACCACCAGAAGGCCCTCGGCGCTGGACCTCAGTGTCCGGGCTGGACGATGGGGGTGGAGACGCTTCTTCAGGTATACAGGACCGAGGCCGTTTAGGGCTTTAAAGGTCAGCACCAACACTTTGAATTGTGCTCAGAAACGTAATGATCAACTGACTTTTTGTGTTTGTTTTGAGTACAGGATTGTGAGTAAGATAGAAAACATGCTTTGTTTCAATTAATTTGCACAAGGGTGTGCACTGCATATTTCCTCACCACAGTTACGTCATCTGAAACTGCAAACCCCACTGGCTCATTCATGAAGTGTCTATCATGAGTACAACAGCCATGTGTAGTGGACACGATAAATAACCTTCATGAGTTGTTTTTTTCTGAAAGCACTATGATTGAGGTTTTTAAGTTATCCAATGGCAATAGCATCTGTTCTTTCTTTTGATGAATCTGCTACAGGATCACAAAGGTGCTATAAACCCCTGGCCTCTTATTATTTTGACTATAAGCCATCACTAAAACACCAGGTCCACTCAAAGAGCCTTTTGCTCTCGGATTCTTATTTTCTGTTGTCAGGAAATCTTTACATAAAATACAGTGGCATACACTTCAATCAATACCTGTTAGAGAAGCACCCCTATTAAAAAGGCAAAGGTAACTTGCAGGGATAAGTCAATGTGTGAAAAGAATAAAACTGCTGCAGGAATATGTTTCTGCACTTCAGATCAATAATAAATAAGAGCGATACAATCACCTCTGCCTGTCCTGAGCCAAGCTCAGAAACGAAAATTCAGATGGATTTTCTGTGTACAGAGGTCAAGAATTCGAGCAAATTTCTAATGGTACATGCTGGCTGCAAATCGCTGTGGGATCATCTTGTGTTAAAGGATACATAGAGGCTGTTGTCTTGATCCAGCAACTGTGCTGTATGCAGTTCTGATTGCCTCACCTCTCTTGTAGAGCTGATAAAGGTTCAGAAAATGGTCGCCAAAATGATCAAGGAGATGGAGTGTCTCCCCCATGAAGAAAGGTTGCAGCATTCAGGACTTTTTTTAGTTTAGAGATAAAGTGTATAAGAGGTGACATGAGAGACACTTATTCAATCGTTCATGGCATGGAGAAAGTTAGTAGAGAAAAGGTTTCTCCCTCCACGAACAGGAGAACTCATGGACCTCCAATGAAGTTGAATGTTGGAAGATTCAGCGTAGGTATAAGAAAGTACAGTGGTGCCTCGGGTTACATACGCTTCAGGTTACATACGCTTCAGGTTACAGACTCCGCTAACCCAGAAATAATACCTCGGGTTAAGAACTTTGCTTCAGGATGAGAACAGAAATCGTGCTCCGGTGGCGCGATGGCAGCAGGAGGCCCCATTAGCTAAAGTGGTGCTTCAGGTGAAGAACGGACCTCTGGAACGAATTAAGTACTTAACCCGAGGTACCACTGTACTGCATCATAGTTAAACCATGGAACTTGGCCCCACAGGAAGCACCAACCTGAATAGCTTTACAATAGGTTTAGACAAATTTATAGAGGAGAGGGCTATTGATGGCCGCTTGCCAAGATGGCTCTGTTCTATATCCACAGCTGGAAGGAGTTGGAGATGGTTGTTGTGCTTGGTCCTGGTTGCAGGTTTTCAACAGGCATCCATGTGGCCACTGTGAGAAGAGGATGCTGGACTAGTTAGGTCATTGGCCTGATTCAGCACGCTCTTCTGGTGTTCTTATGAGCCATGAGTGCAAGAGGTCCCAAACCCCAACATCCCCAGGTTAGGTTGGGAGAGACTGTCTGAAATCCTGGAGAGCTGCAGCCAGTCAGTGTAGACAATACTAGATGGACCAATGATCTGACACCTTCCTATGTTCCTATGCCATAGCCCAAATCCAGTTCTAGTTGTTCACAGTGACATGTGACCAGTGGTCCATCAGGATGGCATGCTTGTAAAACCATGTTCAATGGAAACCCAACAAGCATTGCATTGTTCCCCCAGCCAGGCTACACCCATAGAAAACGTGCTTTGCCTTTCAGGGCACCATCAGTATTGGCATTCTGACGACTCTCCGAGACACACCTGCATTCCCTTGACCTCCTGACCCTCTTAAATTGCTTTAACTCTTTTAATTGTTGAGCTGTTTGGATGGGCTTGTTTTATTGGCCGTTTTAATTGTGGATCTTTATTTTAATGATTTTATGAAATTGGTTTATTTTGTGTTTTAATTACATGTGTTTATTTTATTTGCAACTGGCCTTATACCTGTAAATTTGTTCCTGCTCATTTTTAACATGCGTTTTGTGTTCTCATTTTGCATTTTTATGTTGTGAACCGCCGGGTGATGAAGGGCGGTAGACATATTAAATAAATAAATGAATCATTCAATCAATAAAAGTGTCTTAGACATCTCCTTGGCAATTGAGCAGTTGTTGTTGTTGTTTAGTCATTTAGTCGTGTCTGACTCTTCGTGACCCCATGGACCAGAGCACGCCAGGCACTCCTGTCTTCCACTGCCTCCCGCAGTTTGGTCAAACTCATGCTGGTTGCTTCGAGAACACTGTCCAACCATCTCGTCCTCTGTCGTCCCCTTCTCCTTGTGCCCTCCATCTTTCCCAACATCAGGGTATTTTCCAGGGAATCTTCTCTTCTCATGAGGTGGCCAAAGTATTGGAGCCTCAGCTTCACGATTTGTCCTTCCAGTGAGCACTCAGGGCTGATTTCCTTAAGAATGGAGAGGTTTGATCTTCTTGCACTCCATGGGACTCTCAAGAGTCTCCTCCAGCACCATAATTCAAAAGCATCAATTCTTTGGCGATCAGCCTTCTTGATGGTCCAGCTCTCACTTCCATACATCACTACTGGGAAAACCATGGCTTTAACTATACGGACCTTTGTTGGCAAGGTGATGTCTCTGCTTTTTAAGATGCTGTCTAGGTTTGTCATTGCTTTTCTCCCAAGAGAAATTGAGCAGTACATCATTTATATTCTCTTCCTCTGTTCTTCCTCTTCCTTCTCTTCCTCTACTTCTTCATTCAGGTTCTGCCATGCTGGTTAGCCAAGGCTGGGAAGGAATTGTCTGTTTGAGTTTGCCGAGGCCAAGAGTGGGGAGGAAAGCAAACTGTTTGCATAGCACTAGCAAGGCAGAGCCGAAGGAAAGAAGTTGTTGCAGATAATCAGGATTGGTCCAGGTCACTCAGCAGTGATTAATGGGCAGGGGAATTACAAATATGATCAGGCACCTGTTTGACACAGACCAAAAGATGGATTGCTAAACGGTCTGTGCAAAATTAAAGGATGATGAAAGAGGGAGGAGAAAGGGAAGGGATGTTGAGTGGGGCCGAAGCAAGTCCATCTATATTTCAATGTGACATTTGCATTGCTCGGAAGAGAGAGAAACCAATTCCTGAATTTCCACTGGTTTGGAAGAGGTGGTGCATTGGTGACAGTGGTAGGGAAATTATCGCTCTTTTTGTAGGAAAGAGAAGTGGCTGACTAGTAACTTAATAACTTTCATTTGCAGCTCTTATACGGAGCAGGGAGCTGTCTTTAGTCTCTTTTCCAAGGCTGCCTTCCGTGCCTCTTTTGTTTGCATTCCATGCCAGTGATGGAAAACCCTGGATTTCAAGCCTGAATTTAATAAGGGGAACGATGTGAAACTTGACTTGATGATGAAGTTAGAGGCTGCTTAGGCAGCTGGTAGGTTAGGAAAATAACATTTTTCAAGTGCTTTGCCGGCACAGAGACCTATGAATAGCTTTAGCCTTATCTGCGAGCTGACAAAACTTAGCCTAATAAGACCTGGACTTAATTAGAATGCCGCAGTGATGAGCCTGACATTTCAGATGGGATTGCTACTAAATGGAATAGAGTATTTGATTTTGATTTTTTTAAAAAAAAAATGGTCGAGAAGAGAGAAATGTCTATAAATAAAACTTCTGCTTGCTATTTTGGATTCCCAAAGAGAACTAGGGCAGGTACGAGCATACCGTATACCATAAAAATAGAAAGCTTAGGAATGCAGTTCAGAGCACACCTTAGTCCCTTTTCAAGCAGGCACAGTTAACCACTCCCTCAGGGTTTTTTGAGAGTGTCATTGACCATGTGGAGAGGGCAGTAGTGGCCAGCAGGGCATCAACGCTAACCTGACCTCCCGTCATCAGCAACACTGAGAAGGAGAGGCAGCAATGAGGTCAGCGCAGAGCCAACCCAGAACTCCTGCTGGTATGTTTGCATTGCACTGACCTTCCCATTGCCTCGCCCCTGTCCCTCCCAGTAATCTGCAGCAACTCCAATGATAGCAGGTGTCAGGGAACTGCCATCAGAGGCAAGAGGAGAGGTAAGACGCTCCAATGATGCAGGGGAGGGAACTAGCAAGGAGAGAGAGAGGGCGTCCGCTGGGGAAGGAAATCCCGGGGACACCAGGGAGAAAGGGGAGGCTGAGAGTACTGCGGAGGGGAGGCTCCGAGACTCTTCCAGTGAAATCAGCGGAGAGAGCACAGGACCTCCGCTTGGCACGCCCACGCTGCGCAGAAAGCTTCCGCGCAGAGAATCTAGGAGGAGACTTGGAGTCAAGGAATTTTTATGTTGGAGGAAGTTTAGGAAACGCCCACTGACGGATTCTGCCAGTGACTGAGACAGTCGCGTTGTAAGGGCTGTCAAACCAGGGAAAGGTTTAGCTATACAACCAGCTTGGAGCAGTTTGCAGTTTACGCACAAGCAACCCCAAGCAGGTCAGGTAAGCACCGCAACCACAACCATGATGGGGATGGCAGGATCAAAAAGAAATTGTGCCAACAAAAAAGACAAATTGTTAGAGTATATTGAACTGGCTAGATTAACAGAGGCAATTAGAGATCACACCAAACAAGAGTTTCAAAAAGCATGGGGGAAATGCAGAGAATACTTCACAAAACAGTGCCCTAAAATACATAGCTGGACTTGTTTTGATTAATGTCTGCAGGAGACTTTGTGGATATTTAAGTTATAATTAGAAAAATCTTAATAATTATCCATAAAGGAAACAGCTTATAAGAAGTAAATAAGGAGGCCAGATACAGGATAAAGGAAGTATTTTATTTGGTTGTATGTTATGTTTATTGTATGTTATGTTCACGTTTAATGAGGGTGGGTTTCTGTACTGGGGGAGTGGGGGTTTATGTTATGTTGTAAATAAAATTTCTAATAAAAAAAATGAAAAATCAAAAAGCCCTCTTCACATAGCACACAGTTAATTTTTGGAATGCGCTCTCAGAAGATGTAGAGATGGACATCAACTTGGACGGCTGTAAAAGAGATACATGGAGGGTAACCAATGCCTACTAGTTCTGGTGGCTGTGCACTGCATACAGTCTTGCTGGAAATCATAAGGTCCTGCTTTAAGGTGTCCCAGAGGTATTTGGTTGGTCGTTGTGAGAACGAGATGCTGTACCAAATGGGTCATTGGCCTTATTCTGCAGGGCTTTTCTTTGCCTCTTCTGTTTAACTCATAGAATCATAGAATCATAGAGTTGGAAGAGACAAGGGTCATCGAGTCCAACCCCCTGCCAAGCAGGAAACACCATCAGAGCACTCCTGACATATGGATGTCAAGCCTCTGCTTAAAGACCTCCAAAGAAGGAGACTCCACCACACTCCTGGGCAGCAAATTCCACTGTCGAACAGCTCTTACTGTCAGGAAGTTCTTCCTAATGTTTAGGTGGAATCTTCTTTCTTGTAGTTTGGATCCATTGCTCCGTGTCCACTTCTCTGGAGCAGCAGAAACTCTGGTGTTTTGATGAGGGGCATCTTATGTAATTAATTAATAAAACACAAAGAGGGCCAAATGATGTCCAAACTGCTTAAAAGGAGGATTCCCCTATCACACATAAACACACACCCCTTTGGCTCCTTCCAATGAATATTTTATTGAAACCTTATATTAATCACACCGTCACCATGCTACCTTGCCCGCGGTTCTCATTATCCATCGCAGCCTTAAATATCTCTAATTAAAAAAAACTTCTCTTCGGAGCTGAGCCGATACCTGTGTGATTGATGGGGTCTGGCTGGCGTGGAAAATGCGTGGGGCGACTTTAAGACCCCGCCACCCTGCGAAAAGGCACAAAAAGGTGCCCTGTCAGTTTGAAAGGCATTTATTAAAGTGGCCAGACAGAGGTCTTGCGTGTTTGAAAGAGCTCTGCATCATTAATACCTAGATAAGATGTCCAGGGAGGAACCTACAGCAGACTATTTCATTATTTAAAATGAGACCGGGCTGTGTAAACAGGAAAGAGGAGTGTCCCTGTGAATACCAATTGACCATTTACCAAGCGATGATAACTCACTGTGGGGGTGGAGACGCTTGCAGCCCCCTGGAAGGCTGTGAGGGCAAAACCTGTTTGTAGGCAAAAGAAAAAAACAGGTAGGGTTTTGTAGGTAGTTTTTTCCTCTCAAACCAGAATCATTTGTGCTCATCTGCAACAGTCTGCTTTCAGTCTAGATCGACACTAGATCCTGCAATCAAGGGTAGTTGTCAATATAGAGTTGTTATTCGAATCATAGAATCATAGAATCATAGAATCATAGAATCATAGAGTTGGAAGAGACCACAAGGGCCACCGAGTCCAACCCCCTGCCAAGCAGGAAACACCATCAGAGCACTCCTGATATATGGTTGTCAAGCCTCTGCTTAAAGACCTCCAAAGTAGGAGACTCCACCACACTCCTTGGCAGCAAATTCCACTGTCGAACAGCTCTTACTGTCAGGAAGTTCTTCCTAATGTTTAGGTGGAATCTTCTTTCTTGTAGTTTGGATCCATTGCTCCGTGTCCGCTTCTCTGGAGCAGCAGAAAACAACCTTTCTCCCTCCTCTATGTGACATCCTTTTATATATTTGAACATGGCTATCATATCACCCCTTAACCTCCTCTTCTCCAGGCTAAACATGCCCAGCTCCCTTAGCCGTTCCTCATAAGGCATCGTTTCCAGGCCTTTGACCATTTTGGTTGCCCTCCTCTGGACACGTTCCAGTTTGTCAGTGTCCTTCTTGAATTGTGGTGCCCAGAACTGGACACAGTACTCCAGGTGTGGTCTGACCAGAGCAGAATACAGTGGCACTATTACTTCCCTTGATCTAGATGCTATACTCCTATTGATGCAGCCCAGAATTGCATTGGCTTTTTTAGCTGCCGCGTCACACTGTTGGCTCATGTCAACTTCAGTTTGGAATACAGTGGTACCTCGGGTCACATACACTTCAGGTTACATACGCTTCAGGTTACAGACTGCGCTAACCCAGAAATAGTGCTTCAGGTTAAGAACTTTGCTTCAGGATAAGAACAGAAATAATGCTCCGGTGGCGCGGCGGCAGCAGGAGGCCCCATTAGCTAAAGTGGTGCTTCAGGTTAAGAACAGACCTCCAGAACGAATTAAGTACTTAACCTGAGGTACCACTGTACCAGGTACTGTTCTGCTCTCCTCCCCTCAAAAAGGATGTTGTAGAGTTGGGGAGCATTCGGAAAAGGCTGGCCAAAATGATCCAAGCTGGCTATTATTTCATTCATTTGTCAGGAACATGAACGTGAAATGTATTACGGTCAGAGACCAGCTTGAGAAACACAAATGGAACTACAATCCCAATAGCAAAACAAACATTTAAAACAATATACAACAATAGGTTTTAAGTTTAAAAGTGTGATAGGCATATAAACACATAAAAGTCACCCATGGATCCGGGTTTGGGAATTTTCTTAACAAACTATATTGAATTGGGGGATGGTCTGCTCCCACAGATCTGTGCACAGAATCTGGCGACAATCCGGGTCGTCTTGTGGTCTTTGCCTAACAGGAAAAGATAGGATTTTTGCTTTACCAGGAGGAATTTGTAATGAAATAAATTGATGACTGCTGTTTTCGGAGGGGAATCATCTCAGTGAATAACCTATCTGTGCAGAAACGAATCTGTTGTGCAAAGGGGATGTTTATACTCGCTGTTCCACCTACTTTGCCTCTGGCCTTTCCCACCACTGGTACATGGCCTCCAAAGAGTTGCCCAGAAGGGACAATAGACCTGATAGCTCAGTTGGTTAGAGCGTGGTGCTGATAACACCAAGATCACAGGTTTGAACCCCATAAGCGACAGCTGCATATTCCTGCATTTCCGGGGGTTGGGCTGGATGATCTTCAGAGTCTCTTCCAATTCCATGATTCTATGACAAGTACTGTATTTTTCGCTCTATAGGACGCACTTTTTCCCCTTCAAAAATGAAGGGGAAATGTGTGTGCATCCTATGGAGCGAAGAAGCCATAGCCCCGCGACCCTCTCCCGGCTGGAGAGGTGACGCGCGGCTATGGCAGGAGCCTCTCCGCTGCGCCTTTCCGCTGCTCCCTGACCTGCTCTTTGGGGCTGGTGGTGGGCTTCCCCCCCCCCCCCCGCCAGCCCCAAAGAGCAGGTCGAAAGGAACCTGAAGCCTGGAGAGCGAGAGGGGTCAGTGCACACCGACCCCTCTCGCTCTCCAGGCTTCCAAGGTAGCCGCTTGAACGCACCTTAAAGGGCACCTTGTTTTAGAGCGGGAAAACAAGAGGGGGAAAGTTCTCCCCCTCTCTGTGCAGCGCCTCCTGCCGCTTCACTGAAGGGGGGCTGGGCAGAGAGGGGGAGAATTTTTTTTTCTTGTTCTTCCCCCTCTAAAACAAAGTGCGTCCTATTGTCCGGTGCGATCTATGGTGCAAAAAATACGGTACATGGACTAATGTTCGGACTCAGAATAAAACACTTTCCTGTATTTCTCCTTCATAATGCAGACCCAGTTTGCTGGATTGGGCAACCCATGCATTAATGTTGGCTATTCTTAAAAAAACACAACCCACGGAAACCTTTATATTATTTAGCCAATATTTACTGGATTACTCACATCCAAACAGGTT
The DNA here is from genome assembly GCF_964188305.1 of Podarcis bocagei. NCBI lineage: Eukaryota > Metazoa > Chordata > Lepidosauria > Squamata > Lacertidae > Podarcis > Podarcis bocagei. The sequence goes on along the minus strand of NC_138133.1, from coordinate 80,677,829 downwards.
ATTATTTCATTCATTTGTAATGAAACAAATTGACGCCTGCTGTTTCCAGAGAGGAATCATTGCAGTGAATATTCTCTGTGTGATTACAAATGTAGACAAGATGATTAACGCATCTTTTTTCAGATGCTAAAAGCGGTTCATCAAGACCACTGCCCTCGATTCATTAAAGGGTTGTTTTGCATAGACGGGCTAATCCTGATTTACAAAATCAGCCAAGGTTGCCATGGTCAGGTGGGAGGTCTAGGCTGGGTAGTAGAGAGCCAGTGTGGTGTAGTGGTTAAGAGCAGTAGTCTTGTAATCTGGTGAACTGGGTTTGCTTCCCCGCTCCTCCACATGCAGCTGCTGGGTGACCTTGGGCTAGTCACACTTCTCTGAAGTCTCTCAGCCCCACTCACCTCACAGGGTGTTTGTTATGGGGGAGGAAGGGAAAGGAGAATGTTAGCCGCTTTGAGACTCCTTAGGGTATTGATAAAGCGGGATATCAAATCCAACCTCTTCTTCTCTTCTTCTAACTGCAGCTGCCTAGAAACCCCAACTCACTCATTAGAGTGGTGCTTTTGGGCAAATTGATTCCGGCAACACAACCCTGATGGAATAAAGTGATGGATAAGTGATGGGTTCATACAGGACCAGCCACACATGATTCCACTTTAATCATTGTTCTGTGATGGTTCCCTGGCATTACTTCATTGGTGCTATGGGGGGGGCACTTCTGTGCCACAGTGCAATGAAATAGTACAAGAAACCACCTTGAAATTTGTGGTGTAAAAAGTTGGAGAATTTCAGGAGGCGGTTGTGCGACACGCTCTGATTTGGAACCAAAGCATTAGAACGTAAGAAGAGTCTGCTGGATCAAGCCATTGGCCGCTCGGGTTCAGCATCCTCTTCTTGCAGTGGGCAATCAGGTGTCTGTGGGAAACCTCCCAAGCTGTTTGTCTGCCCTTAAACGTTTCCAGGTTCAAACAGGATTAAAAGGAGAACCATGTTTATGATGGCCCCAAGACCATCATGAGCCCAAATCTGTAGGCATGCATAATAAAGAATGGTATCTCGGCCCAGTATACCTGAAGGAGTGTCTCCACCCCCATCCAAGGGCCTTCTGGAGGTTCCCTCCCTGTGGGAAGTGAGGTTACAGGGAAGCAGGCAGAGGGCCTTCTCAGTAGTGGCACCTGCCCTGCGGAACGTCCTCCCTTCAAGGGAATAAACAACTATCTGACTTTTAGAAGACATCTGAAGGCAGCCCTGTTTAGGGAAGTTTTTAATGTTTGATGTTTTATTGTGTTTTTAATATTCTGTTGGGAGCTGTCCAGAGTGGCTGGGGAAACCCAGCCAGATGGGCAGGTTATAAATAAATTACTATTACAGTGGTACCTCTGGTTGCGAACAGGATCCATTCTGGAGGCCTGTTCGCAACATGAAAAGAGCGCAACCAGCAGTGGAATTGCCTTCAAAAACTCTGAGAGCTCTTCTACAGTGGGAATAGACTACCTCAGAAGGTGGTGTTGGGGGTTCTTTAGCTGTGATTCCCACATTCCAGGGGTTTGGACTTGGTGTCCCTTCCAACTTCTACAAGGAGCTCAGTCAGTAGAGCATGAGACTTTTAAACTCAGGATTGTGGGTTCGAGCCCCAGGTTGGGCAAAAAATCCCTGCATTTCAGGGAGTTGGACTAGATGACCCTCATGGTCCCTTCCAATTTAGCAATTCTATTAAAGAGGCATTCGCAGGCTCGAAAGCGTTTCCCAGCAATCAAGGCACCTTAGCATTTTTCCACTGAATTCCTGATTACTGAAGGAACAACACCTTTGGCTAAAGAACTGACAGACCCTTTCACAGCGATAAAGATGGCCGCCACATTGGTATTGCTCTTACACACAGCGGATGGGTGGATGATACGGCCTGGAATGGGTGCTGGTATTGACAAACGAGTGAACTGTTTGAAATTCACACCATGCAGGGCAGCTGGGTTTGTTACGTTTATCAGCCACGTCTAATAATTAATTGCAGATGTAGCAGCACAAATTGCATATTCAGATGTAATCCTGACAACTCAAGTGACATGCATACCAAGACTTTCTCCCTGAAGTAACTTGCAAATTGCATTAAATAATGAATACGTCAGATTACTTGGCATGCTACACACAAGCATTTTTTTTGTATTTTGTATTGGGGGGGTGAGTTGAACAGAGAAGGAAATCGGTGAGATTTTCTCAGATAAAAGGATTCTGGAGAATGTTTATTCCTTCATTTATTGCTGTGCCCAGTTGGAAAATATCTTCATATCCACCAAGTTATACATCCGGCATCCCATTAATAGATTAGCAGGGCCAGCTCAAATCATTTTGCTGCTTGAGGCAGAGGACAAGATGACACACACTCAAACCACCTCCACATAAAGTATCTGAACAGGCTAGAATCTTACAGTGGTGCCCCACAAGACGAATGCCTCGCAAGACGGAAAACTCGCTAGATGAAAGAGTTTTCTGTTTTGGAGGTGCTTCGCAAAACAAATCTCCTATGGGCTTGCTTCGCACGACGAAAATGTCTTGCGAGTTCCTGTGGGGGTTTCCCCCCCCCTTTTTCTAAGCCGCTTATCAGCTGATCCGATAAGCTGATAAGCCGCTAAAAGCCGCTAAAAGCCGCTAATAGCGCTAATCCTCTAATCCGTCAATGGGCTTGCTTCGCAAGACGAAAAAACCGCTAGACGAAGAGAATCACGGAACGGATTCTTTTCGTCTTGCGAGGCACCACTGTATTTCAACAGCAAACTTTCCAACTTTTTCTGATTCAAAACTGGGATGTGCATCTTCTGGGCTGCATACCTGGGCAAGTTCTGTGACCTGTGCCTCTCACCCCCCCAAAAAAAGTACTTGGGGGAGGGTGAGATCTCGCGTAGTGCCCCCAAAACGCATGCTTTTGGTCACTGCGTAAGATCGTAGCCCCATAAAAAGTGTTTTCGGGCAAGGGGGAAGAGCACAGCACAAGAGTATGAGAGATTGCAGCACCCAAAACGGTCACCAAGCTATCACAAGGGGTGGGGTGGGGGTGGGATGTCCCCTTTTTCTCCTAGGCATTTGGAAGGTATGCAACAGTGATGTTGGGACAACCTTCTGCACTGTAGCTAAAAGAACCCTGAGGAAAGGGTGACGGTTGCTGCATGACTCATTTTGCATTTTGCCAGCCCTGAAGATTAGGAAGCCCTAGATTCTAATAGCAAAAGGAAGGGAGGAAGGATTCTACATACTTTAGTACAGTGGTACCATTCCGGAGCCCCGTTCGCATCCTGAAGTGAACGCAACCCGCGTCTGCGCGTCACGATTCGTCGCTTCCACGCATGCGTGTGATGTCATTTTGACCGTCTGCGCATGTGCAAGCGGCGAAACCCGCAAGTAACACGCTCCGTTACTTCTGGGTCACCAAGGAGCACAACCCGAAAACACTCAACCTGAAGCTATTTCAACCCAAGGTATGACTGTATTACCTAGGTACACACAATCTTTAAAAGTGTACAAATTAAAGAAGTCTTTCAAAAAACAAAAAACCTCACACAAACATGGACCTGTGAACTTCCAGGTGGTTTAGAAAGAGGTAGAGGAGTGAAAGCAATTGGAAGTCAGTCAGTGTGAGCTAGAAGAAGAAGAAGAAGAAGAAGAAGAAGAAGAAGAAGAGGAGGAGGAGGAGGAGTTTGGATTTGATATCCCGCTTTATCACTACCCTAAGGAGTCTCAAAGTGGCTAACAATCTCCTTTCCCTTCCTCCCCCACAACAAACACTCTGTGAGGTGAGTGGGGCTGAGAGACGTCAGAGAAGTGTGACTAGCCCAAGGTCACCCAGCAGCTGCATGTGGAGGAGCAGGGAATCGAACCCGGTTCACCAGATTACGAGTCCGCTGCTCTTAACCACTACACCACACTGGCTCTCTAAATAAATATTCACTAGCAACAGCCTCCTGAATTCTTCTTAATGTTAAGAACAGGGCTAATGTTAAGAACCCAGCTATGACTTTCATATGACTGGCTACATCTTCCCGTTATTTTTATGGACTTGCATTGCGCTGTTATGTGGCACCATTCGTTTTAGAAATGAAGAAGCACATTCAGGAATTACTCTTCCTAGAATGTTAAGGGATAAAATGCATCCCTGAAGAATCTGCATCCGCCTTCCTTCAAACATTTGCTTGACTGGTAATTTATTTTACAGCCTTGGCTCTCATGAGGTGGGTAAATTTGCAGAGCTCAAAAGCTGTCAGTAAAATTGGGGTTGCTCTCCTTGGTCTGTCTGTCTCTCCCTCACTCAACCCCACCCAAAAAAACCACCCTACATCTCTGCCTTGTCTCTTTCACGTTTCACTAAAAGCCCAATAAAGATTTTACTTTTGTAAACAGTTCCATTTGGGGCAAGCCACTCAGGAGAGATAAGCCGCTGCTTCCTCAAAAGGTCACAGCCTCCCACTCTCTTCATCCAACGTCCTCAAAACATAAGTTTTATTTTGCTATTATTTAGAAAACTGCTTAACGAAACAAAGATCTCTGAGCATTTATGTAAGATAGCATAAAATAATTATCAACAATAGGCAGATAAAATCGGGGAGGAGGGTTGAAATGGAAACATTCCCAATATACAGAAAACCAAATTATTCCACAGCAGGCCTGAACAAACCATGTCCGGGGACTCTGGAAGTGTATGTAAGGTAAGGGCTCAAAGCACTCCGATAAAAAAACAGTTCATTAATATTACAGAATAGCAGGGCTGCCCTACCATTAGGCAAAGTGAAGCACTTGCCTCAGGCTGCAGGAGCCTCAGGCCACAGGTGATGGACAGTGACAACAGCCCTTTGGCTGTTCCTCATAAGCTCCAGGACCATTCCTCTCCATTGGAGGACAGTGCTGTGCTGTATATAGGATACAGAGCCTGCTCTGAACCCCCCAAGGTAGCCTGCTGTCCTCAGGTGCTCTGGATGCCCCTCTTCCAACACCAGGGTTGAAAAAAGAGTCAGCTGCCAATCTAGTCAGCTTCGGTGCACGGAACAGGGAGCAAACACCGTCTTTGCGCTGGGCCTGGGGGTAACCCATGAAACACGGTCCAGGACCGGTCCAGACTCCAAAGGTTCCGCTGGGAGTCAGTCCAACAGGGCCAAGGCAGGACACGAGGCAGGAAACCAGGCAAGGACAGGCACAGGATCTAGCGTACAGCAACGTTGCTCCCGCAACCTGGGGCAGGATCCGACAGCCTTTTATCTTTGTCTGGATAGCGGCCGGTCCTGATCCCCCGGCGACTCACCTCCCTGTTTCGCCCGAAGGCAAGCACTCCTCCTGCAAGTACTCAGGTCTCTCCTTCTCTCAGACTCTCAGTCTCTGCAGCTCAGGAGACGTCGGTGGGTTACTAGACCCAGAGGCCACCTCAGCCTCCCCTGACCCAACTGGTAGTGGAGCAGCTGTAAGTGATGGCCCGGCTGAAGGCAACCAGGTAATCCCCACATCTGGAGCCAGGGCAGGATCAGGCCCCTGACTCAGCCCAGCTGGTGTTTGTTGCAGGGGAACCTGTGCAGACTGGGGCTCTTCAGGATCAGGCCCCAGACTTGGTTCAGATGGTGTCTGAGGCAAAGGATCTGGTGCAGACTGAGTCTCCTCTGGTTCTGAGTCCGAGCCCGAGTCCCTGGCCATCGCAGTCTTGTCCCCCTGCCTCAGCCGGTAAAATGCCTTGGGATGGCCCCGAAAAATGGGAGAAGTCCACGTTTCACAGTTCAGCCTTTTCAATCTCAACCTCGACTTTGTCTCCCTCTCTTTCCCACCCCACTCACTTGTGCCACCCTTGCAACTCTCATCTGGCATTCTTGCAATGGTCAACAGGAAGTCCTGGCCGTTCCCCTGGGATCACTCCAGGCGGTTTTAGCCAATAGTCAGTAGGTGGCGTGATCCCAGGGGCTTTAAAAACGGCAGTGTGACGCAAGCAAGGGCACTTGCTTCGCACTGCTGAACACCCGCCCACCCTCCCTAGTTTAGGTAGAGTTGCTTGGTCTTGCTTTGGTTTGGGTCACCTGTTTTAGAACAGGGGCTGGGTAGGAATTTTTTCCATTTGGCACCAGTTACAGATAGGTAGCCGTGTTGGTCTGCCATAGTCAAAAAAATTCCTTCCAGTAGCACCTTAAAGACCAACTAAGTTAGTTCTTGGTATGAGCTTTCGTGTGCATGCACACGAAAGCTCATACCAAGAACTAACTTAGTTGGTCTTTAAGGTGCTCCTGGAAGGCATTTTTTTATTTTTCCATTTGGCAGATTGGCTTTAGCCATTTGGTTTTCACCTACCCCTTACCAATCATCACAACTTGTAAGGTGGCGGTTAGGCATTGGCTCAGTTGGATTGTGGGGAGGGGAGGTGCGGCCATCACCTGCCCCTCCAGGAACTGGGTATTCCGTTAAAGGAATCTGGGGGTCCTGGATCTCATCCGCTTGAGGGGCTAGGGCCATGCCACAACCACAGGAACCCCGGGGTGAGCTTAGGTTGCTCCTCATCGACCTTGCTCCCTCGTTTGGTTACCCCATTGGACGATCACCCTGAGAGGTGGAGTCAGTTATAGTGGGGAGTCAATGCCTAAGCTAATACTGCTCAAGTGATTGTATTTCAATAAAGTTGTGGCCAAAATTTGCCCAAAAGGTTAAACTAATATAAGTGTCCATATTTATTTATTTTGGGGGTGGGTCTTGGGGCCTCAAGACGCAAACAGGTATCAGGGTTTGAAATCCAGAACCAAGATGTGAACCTCACAAATACCACACTAAATGCATTAAATATAACCTCTCAAGTTCTGAATATCAAATAGGAATGCTCTGCTATAAACAACAACAGCAGCAGCAGCAGCAGCAACCACCGGTCCACATCAAAGCTGTGTATTGAGTGTCAACCAGCAAACACTGAATTTCTGGTACTTGTTGTATATTGCTGCAATGGATTGCTCTGGAGCAATGAGCTGGATGGTGATAGGGTCATTTCTATCACTTAGGCATGGTTTTTAAAAAAACAAAAACCTAGCTGCATTGTGTTCTGTACTCCAATCCCTCGTGGCATGTTTGAATGGAAGAGAGACTTGGCATCTAGCTTTACAAGTCGAGGACTAATAAAATAGCACTCTGTGATCTGCCAAAAAAAATTAAAAATAAAAGAAAGTTGCTGAAATATTTATTGCCAGGCAGCACATAGGGGTGCGTTGCTGGATGATGGGGGGACAGCCAAGAACGCAGAGTCTGTTCTGATCCGAACCTCTCCATCTGTGAATAAAGCAGCTCTGTCAAACTCCTCAAAAACCCAAAACGTCCAAGTCGCTATCTCACATTCCACTTCTGCTTTAATGGAGGGGGCTGGATTCCTGTCTTCCAACTGTAGCACAGGCTGCCCTCAGCTGGGAACTGAGCTGATGAGCTCGCATTACGGAGTGTTCTCACAGTGGGTTCCTATTCTCGCTTTCAGATTGCAGCTCGATTGTTCAAAGGCAAGAAATGAAATTAACAAAATGGCACTCTGAGCTGCCTGCCCTCCCTTCGGGTGTCACGGAGTGCAAATCGGTAAACTGCCAATTTCTGTCTTTGGAGGGGGAGAGCGGGCCTCTCCCATAAAGCTGGAATTGGTCAGTTACTGGGCGGTTATGTAAGGGAGAGTTCTTGCCTGATATAAATTTGGTGGAGTTAGCTCATGTTTTAAGCTGTCTCTGGTAGAGGAGAAAAGCAAACAACTGCTGCCGGTATTCGGCTATTCTGCTGTGCTCTTCTTAACCCGAATCTATGGCTATTTTTGATTCCAGTGTGTGGTAACAGAGCCCTATTGATTGGGGGTTTTTTTCCCCCATTTGTGAAACAGCCTATGAAACATCTCAAAGTAATTTAACCATAAAAATGCCAAAGACAACACCATCTATAATGCAACGCTGTCAGTGGCGTAGCGTGGGTTGTCAGCACCCAGGGCACGGCAAGTAATTTGCGCCCCCTAACCCATGGATTTGTGCCCCCTAACCTGTGGATTTGCACACCCTAACCCTAACCCCCAGATGTTGCGCCCGGTGCGGCAGGCCCCCCCTGCACCCCCCACGCTACGCCACTGAACGCTGTATGTAAAAACAAAAGAAAACGAGTTCATCTATTAAACCATTTCCCATATAAAAAGGATTTCATATCCAACGTGGGGATAAACATGCCTACTTAAAACTCTTGTCGAAACCAAGGTCTTCAGTAGGAGCCCATAGGGCTTCTCTGATATATAACAGGAGGCAGTTCCGAAGAGTAGCTGCCACCACAGTTATGGAGCAATCCTAAGTACAAGAAGCTGGCGCAGAAAGAGGCACTGTAAATTAAGCTGACGTAAAGCTGCACCTAGGGACGCGGGTGGCGCTGTGGGTTAAACCACAGAGCCTAGGGCTTGCCGATCAGAAGGTCGGCGGTTCGAATCCCCATGACGGGGTGAGCTCCCCTTGCTCGGTCCCTGCTCCTGCCAACCTAGCAGTTCGAAAGCATGCCAGTGCAAGTAGATAAATAGGTACCGCTCCGGCGGGAAGGTAAACGGCATTTCCGTGCGCTGCTCTTGTTCGCCAGAAATGGCTTAGTCATGCTGGCCACATGACCTGGAAGCTGTACGCCGGCTCCCTCGGCCAGTAAAGCGAGATGAGCGCCGCAACCCCAGAATCAGTCACGACTGGACCTAATGGTCAGGGGTCCCTTTACCTTTAAAGTTGCACCAGATCCAAACCCTGTTCAGTAGCAGGGCTGCTGCTCTGCCTAAGCCTAGCAGGGGGAAAGCAAACCTTTAAAACAGTGTACAGTGGTACCTTGGTACTCAAACGGCTTGGCTCCTGAACAAATTAGCTTCTGAGTGCCACAAACCCGGAAGTAAGTGTTCCGGTTTGCGAAACTTTTCTGGAAGCTGGATGTCTAACACAGCTTGAGTGTTGAGTGCAGGAAGCTCTTGCAGCCAATCGGAAACCGCACCTTGGTTTTCGAACGGTTTTGGGAATCGAACGTGTTGGGATGCGTCCAAGGAAGCGTGGGCAATTGGCAGGCCCCCAGCTGGCTCCAGCCCACCGGCCGGTTGCCAATCGAACTCCAGTCCTTGGTTCTGCATCAAAACTGCGACTCAGAGCTTCAGAAGCCTTTCAGAAGCTGAGCACACAAGCCAGCAGATTAAACAGACTCTTCGCAATGGAAGGGCAGATAGAGGCATATGTAAAGCGTATTTACAAGCAGTTTATTCAGCATACATCGGGACAAAGGAAAAAACATGTCTTCCCCCTTTCGTGTCCAAGCAAGAAGCAAAAGCTATACACAATGGAAGTTCCCAGCAGGCTCTGCTGGAGTGTAAACAGACATGTGACATACAACAACTCCACATATCTGTTCCTCTTAAGGTGGAACGGAACATCAATATCCTAACAGAACGGACTCCCGGAACAGATGAAGTTCAAGAACCAAGGGATGACTGAACTATGTTGGGTTGCTGGGTTAGGTAACCAAGATGAAAAGGCTTAGGAACCAACCTAATTCCCCCCTCTCTGGTCCCTTGCCATATCCCTTTTGGGGGACTTAGAATCATAGAAACGTAGAATTGTAGAGTTGGGAAGGGACCCCTAGGGTCATCTAGTCCAACCCCACCCAATGCAGGAATTTCAACTAAAGCATCCATGGTAGATGGCCTTCCAACCTTGGCTTAAAAAGCCTTCAAGGAAGGAGAGTCCACCATCTCTCGTGGGCAGTGGTATAGCATGGGTGGGGGCCCAGGGGTGGTTGCCCTAGGTGCAAAATTATTGGCGGCACTCGCCATTCCAGAAGAAGAAGAATCCTGGCCTTGTTGCTAATGCTTTTGGAGCAGTACAATGCTACTATAATAGGTTTTAATGGTTTTTATGTTATTTTATTTTGCATTGATTTCTGTTTTGTACATCGCTTTGCGGTTCTTCTGAATATAAAGCAATTCAGATTTCTTTTGGAATAAAACAAACATATAGGACGTAATCTAATTTTTTAGCTTTTCATTGCAGGCCACAATCTTCCACCGCATCTCTCTCTCTCTCTCTCTCTCGCGCTCTCTCTCGCTCTCTCTCTCTCTCGCTCTAAAACAAAAAGTAAGAGAACCAGAATGCTCTTTGATTCCGCATTGGATATCTGATTCCATATGTCTATGGTGCTCCATAGCTGTGTACAATAACGGTCCACATCTTTCCGATGCTGAAGACCAAACTTAGACCACAATCCTAAACCCACTTTGGAGGGGGGTTATGTTCTGAGTTGATATGTCTAGGATTGGTGGCTGGTTCCAGCTGGGCAGCCTAAACTACTCCCCCCCCCCCAGTAACTAAACCAATCCCTCTCCTATCCGTATAGCCACATTGTGGGTTCTGTTTTCTTGATTATGCTGAAGTGTGAAGGAATGTTGGAGGAATGGCGAAGAATTCCGGGAGAGGCTTTTTCATGTGTATAGCTCACTTTCCTAGCATGACATCATACTTTCCTAAAACTTCTCATTTCTGGATATTAATGGTATTAATCTTTCCCCCTTCATACCTCCTTGCAGGGCTGCATGAGTCACTCCTTCCAAAGGGTGGACACTTTCTAATAGCTTGAGTTATCTTTCATTACTCAGCTGTGGTCAAGAAAGTTCGCCTTCTGTTGCTTCATAGAAGCCCATTCTCCTCCCGGGCAATTTGAAGAGAACTTCCAACAAAGTTTTGCAACTAAGCATAGAGACATCGCCTGAGCTTTGGAAATCACACCTTCCTTTCCCACAAAATATGAACGGATATTCATTCTGGCCATCTGCAGGTAGCATTGCTAACTGGTTATCACAGGAAATGGAAGAGGGTTTGCTCTCGTTTAAGTCACTGGCTTGATTGCATAAATAATACAGTGGAACTGACAGATAATCCTATTTATGACAAGGCAACTTGAGTAGCGTTAGCATTTAAGAAAATAATCATCACAATTGCCATGGTTTAGGAAATGCCTGGTGGTCATGGAGGGAAGGGGGAATAAGGGACAACACTGTTCTCTTGTAATAATATGGAAACTCTAATAAACTACAGTTTAAAAAAATGAAAACTGACATCAACCATTCAAATAGCTTAATTAGACTAGCCAGCTGGAGCAGTTAAAAAAAAGATCAGGATCAGGCTAAAAGTCCATCTACAGTAGGGTTTCCAGGCTGCTTTTGGACTACAATTCCCACCACCCCTGATCACTGGTCCTGCTAGCTAGGGATGATGGGAGTTGTAGTCCAAAAACAGCTGAAGACCCAAGTTTAGGAAGCCCTGATCTACATGAATATCAAGGGTGGTAACCAAGTACAGTAAAGTGTCCTATCAACCCATCATTTTGGCTTGTGAAATGGGATTTCCCCGCTTTCCTCCCCAATTCTGCACTGGGGGGGGTTGGGGGAAAACCATTCAATGCATTTAGGGGATGCATAGGGGGAAAGACGGGGGAAGTCCCATTGTACAAGCAGAAACCTTGCAGTGATGGGACTGTAACTTAGGCTGCATTCACATAGCTTATTCCATTTCTATGATGTTTCCCTAACGGTTAATTTCCATATTTTGTTTGAGGTTTCACACAATGTAAAAGCCATTTCTGGAACCGTAGTGGAATATTCCATATTATCTGCAATTCTTCTCTGGAAGCAAATAACTTGGACATAAGCGCTGAACTTGCCCTATATTCCACACAAGTTCCAGAAGCAACTTCTATGTTGTGTGAAAGCTCAAATACTCTGTTTTGGCATCCGTCTGTCTCAAAAGACAACGGAGTGTGCCTCTGGAGGTGACCCTGGTGGTCTCTTCCAACTCTACAATTCTCTGATTATTCCCCAGAAGGAGCATGACATGTCCCACACCAGAGGTACTACCCTCCGATTGTAATATTTCTAATCTTGGGGAGGTGTGCTGGTGCGATTTTCTGACTCAGTGCTGAAACAATGCGGTCAGCCTTGTGCCCAAGCATGCATGTTGACTTGGGGTGGTGGCGCCATTACATGTTCCGTTCCAGGTAGCAACATGTCTTGGGGCGGCCCAGCCTCCACTGCAGGTCAGGTACGGGGAATAATCTGGGGACAGCTTTTCTTCCATTTCATGCTACGCAACACTGGACGACTTCAAAATATCACCTTTCTGCCAGCCAGGAGCAAAAGAGGGATGTGTCTCAGTAACTCTGCAAAGCTCCCTTGGAGATGTAAAGTTTACTTAGCTGTTTGGAAGATGGATTAGCATGCGGAGAATGTAATGAGAGGGCTGGGGAGTGTAACCAGATTGTGCTCCGAAGCCGGAGCCTGTCTTTTTAAGCTTCCACTGTACCAGCCTGCGACTTAATTATATATGAGGCTTCTGCATGCCTGTCTATTTCTTGCTGTGGATTTTTATGGCAGGAGGAGTGGGTTGGCTCGGGGACGCAGGTCTGAAAATAGCAACAGCGGTGCTCTGACTGCCTTCTAGGAACTGAATGAAGGGTTGGTTTAAAATCAGAAGCTGCCTTCTACTCAGTCAGGCCATTGGTCTGTCTGGCTCCGTGTTCCCTGGCAGCAGCACTCTGAAATTTTGAGGTGTGACGGGCACTGTGGCGTTTGCCCTCCTAGGTGCGTGACATCATACTGGGTTCATAAGGAAAGGGTTAAGTAAAGGTAAAGGGACCCCTGACCATTAGGTCCAGTCAGTGGCGTAGCGTGGGGGGTGCAGGGGGGCCGGCCGCACCGGGCGCAACATCTGGGGGTTAGGGTTAGGGGGTGCAAATCCACGGGTTAGGGGGCGCAAATCCACGGGTTGGGGCGCAAATTACTTGCCTTGCCCCGGGTGCTGACAACCCATGCTACGCCACTGGGTCCAGTCGTGACCGACTCTGGGGTTGCGGCACTCATCTCGCTTTATTGGCCGAGGAAGCCGGCGTACAGCTTCCAGGTCATGTGGCCAGCATGACTTAGCCACTTCTGGCAAACCAGAGCAGCGCACGGAAACGCCGTTTACCTTCCTGCTGGAGCGGTACCTATTTATCTACTTGCACTTTGACGTGCTTTCGAACTGCTAGGTTGGCAGGGGCAGGGACCGAGCAACGGGAGCTCACCCTGTCGCGGGGATTCGAACCACTGATCTTCTGATCAGCAAGTCCTAGGCTCTGTGGTTTAACCCACAGCGCCACCCGCGTCTCAAGGAAAGGGTTAACTGACTAACCAACGGGAACCCAAGGGTGGAGTTAACTGTGTATAAGGTTTACGCACAGAGGGGGTTTTGGAAGAGTTAGGAGTTAGGGTGGTTGAGAAGACAGTCTGGCGTTAGAAGAGACAGAGAAGATAGGTCTGTGGGTTGGGCTAGGCTGGTGTGAGAGAGTGAGAGAATTTGTTAAGAGGAGTCAGTCAAACAGTTGAGATAATCAGTCAGAATGTATTAAGAAGGTACAGTGGTACCTCGGGTTACATATGCTACAGGTAACAGACTCCGCTAACCCAGAAATAGTACCTCGGGTCAAGAACTTTGCTTCAGGATGAGAACAGAAAGCGTGCTCTGGTGGGGCGGTGGCAGCGGGAGGTCCCATTAGCTAAAGTGGTGCTTCAGATTAAGAACAGTTTCAGGTTAAGAACGGACCTCCGGAACAAATTAAGTACTTAACCCGAGGTACCACTGAATAGGCCAGTAAAGAAACTAAAGTTAGGATACTGACAGGAATATTATCTGAGAAAGCATAAACTTGTTAATGTTTGTAAAATAAGCTTGTTGGAGTTTTTTTG